>NW_026700730.1:0-87362 GCF_030435755.1 Ochotona princeps | reverse complement strand
GATCGGCCGAGTGGTTCTTGTGGGAGAACAACTCCATTTGGCTCACTAACTTCACACACCATCAGGCTTCCAAGCAGCTCTCAAGGAAACTCAGTTTTCACACTCTATGCTTAGTGCCCTTTGAGTGCATTATCTAGGAATGAACCTGGTAGAGCATCCCACACAAACGAATGCTCCACATGCGGGTTTCACATGCCACCAACTCCACATTCACAGGCAACGTCAACGCCACAGCCGTTTTCAGATAGCCCTCAATGCAAAGGCTCTAGACGCAAATATTGGTGTGAGAGCTAATTCAATCAAGGAAACACTGCATGTTGGTGAAGGACATATTGAAGAAGGATCCACCGAGTGGTTCTTGTGGGAGAACAACTCCATTTGGCTCACTAACTTCACACACCATCAGGCTTCCAAGCAGCTCTCAAGCAAACTCAGTTTTCACACTCTATGCTTAGTGCCCTTTGAGTGCATTATCTAGGAATGAACCTGGTAGAGCATCCCACAAAAACGAATGCTCCACATGCGGGTTTCACATGCCACCAACTCCACATTCTCACGCAACTTCAGCGCCACAGCCGTTTTCAATAGCCCTCAATGCAAAGGCTCTAGACGCAAATATTGGTATGAGAGCTAATTCAATCAAGGAAACACTGCATGTTGGTGAAGGGCATATTGAAGAAGGATCAGCCGAGTGGTTCTTGTGGGAAAACAACCCTATTTGGCTCACTAACTTCACACACCATCAGGCTTCCAAGCAGCTCTCAAGGAAACCCAGTTTTCACACTCTATGCTTAGTGCCCTTTGAGTGCATTATCTAGGAATGAACCTGGTAGAGCATCCCACACAAACGAATGCTCCACATGCGGGTTTCACATGCCACCAACTCCACATTCTCACGCAACTTCAGCGCCACAGCCGTTTTCAGATAGCCCTCAATGCAAAGGCTCTAGACGCAAATATTGGTGTGAGAGCTAGTTCAATCAAGGAAACACTGCATGTTGGTGAAGGGCATATTGAAGAAGGATCAGCCAAGTGGTTCTTGTGGGAGAACAACTCCATTTGGCTCACTAACTTCACACACCATCAGGCTTCCAAGCAGCTCTCAAGGAAACTCAGTTTTCACACTCTATACTTAGTGCCCTTTGAGTGCATTATCTAGGAATGAACCTGGTAGAGCATCCCACACAAACGAATGCTCCACATGCGGGTTTCACATGCCACCAACTCCACATTCTCACGCAACTTCAGCGCCACAGCCGTTTTCAGATAGCCCTCAATGCAAAGGCTCTAGACGCAAATATTGGTGTGAGAGCTAGTTCAATCAAGGAAACACTGCATGTTGGTGAAGGGCATATTGAAGAAGGATCAGCCAAGTGGTTCTTGTGGGAGAACAACTCCATTTGGCTCACTAACTTCACACACCATCAGGCTTCCAAGCAGCTCTCAAGGAAACTCAGTTTTCACACTCTATACTTAGTGCCCTTTGAGTGCATTATCTAGGAATGAACCTGGTAGAGCATCCCACACAAACGAATGCTCCACATGCGGGTTTCACATGCCACCAACTCCACATTCTCACGCAACTTCAGCGCCACAGCCGTTTTCAGATAGCCCTCAATGCAAAGGCTCTAGACGCAAATATTGGTGTGAGAGCTAGTTCAATCAAGGAAACACTGCATGTTGGTGAAGGGCATATTGAAGAAGGATCAGCCAAGTGGTTCTTGTGGGAGAACAACTCCATTTGGCTCACTAACTTCACACACCATCAGGCTTCCAAGCAGCTCTCAAGGAAACTCAGTTTTCACACTCTATACTTAGTGCCCTTTGAGTGCATTATCTAGGAATGAACCTGGTAGAGCATCCCACACAAACGAATGCTCCACATGCGGGTTTCACATGCCACCAACTCCACATTCTCACGCAACTTCAGCGCCACAGCCGTTTTCAGATAGCCCTCAATGCAAAGGCTCTAGACGCAAACATTTGTGTGAGAGCTAATTCAATCAAGGAAACACTGCATGTTGGTGAAGGGCATATTGAAGAAGGATCAGCCGAGTGGTTCTTGTGGGAGAACAACTCCATTTGGCTCACTAACTTCACACACCATCAGGCTTCCAAGCAGCTCTCAAGGAAACTCAGTTTTCACACTCTATGCTTAGTGCCCTTTGAGTGCATTATCTAGGAATGAACCTGGTAGAGCATCCCACACAAACGAATGCTCCACATGCGGGTTTCACATGCCACCAACTCCACATTCTCACGCAACTTCAGCGCCACAGCCATTTTCAGATAGCCCTCAATGCAAAGGCTCTAGACGCAAATATTGGTGTGAGAGCTAATTCAATCAAGGAAACACTGCATGTTGGTGAAGGGCATATTGAAGAAGGATCAGCCGAGTGGTTCTTGTGGGAGAACAACTCCATTTGGCTCACTAACTTCACACACCATCAGGCTTCCAAGCAGCTCTCAAGGAAACTCAGTTTTCACACTCTATGCTTAGTGCCCTTTGAGTGCATTATCTAGGAATGAACCTGGTAGAGCATCCCACACAAACGAATGCTCCACATGCGGGTTTCACATGCCACCAACTCCACATTGACAGGCAACTTCAGCGCCACAGCCGTTTTCAGATAGCCCTCAATGCAAAGGCTCTAGACGCAAATATTGGTGTGAGAGCTAATTCAATCAAGGAAACACTGCATGTTGGTGAAGGGCATATTGAAGAAGGATCAACCGAGTGGTTCTTGTGGGAGAACAACTCTATTTGGCTCACTAACTTCACACACCATCAGGCTTCCAAGCAGCTCTCAAGGAAACTCAGTTTTCACATTCTATGCTTAGTGCCCTTTGAGTGCAATATCTAGGAATGAACCTGGTAGAGCATCCCACACAAACGAATGCTCCACATGCGGGTTTCACATGCCACCAACTCCGCATTCTCACGCAACTTCAGCGCCACAGGCGTTTTCAGATAGCCCTCAATGCAAAGGCTCTAGACGCAAATATTGGTATGAGAGCTAGTTCAATCAAGGAAACACTGCATGTTGGTGAAGGGCATATTGAAGAAGGATCAGCCGAGTGGTTCTTGTGGGAGAACAACTCCATTTGGCTCACTAACTTCACACACCATCAGGCTTCCAAGCAGCTCTCAAGGAAACTCAGTTTTCACACTCTATGCTTAGTGCCCTTTGAGTGCATTATTTAGGAATGAACCTGGTAGAGCATCCCACACAAACGAATGCTCCACATGCGGGTTTCACATGCCACCAACTCCACATTCACAGGCAACTTCAGCGCCACAGCCGTTTTCAGATAGCCCTCAATGCAAAGGCTCTAGACGCAAATATTGGTGTGAGAGATAATTCAATCAAGGAAACACTGCATGTTGGTGAAGGACATATTGAAGAAGGATCAGCCAAGTGGTTCTTGTGGGAGAACAACTCCATTTGGCTCACTAACTTCACACACCATCAGGCTTCCAAGCAGCTCTCAAGGAAACTCAGTTTTCACACTCTATGCTTAGTGCCCTTTGAGTGCATTATCTAGGAATGAACCTGGTAGAGCATCCCACACAAACGAATGCTCCACATGCGGGTTTCACATGCCACCAACTCCACATTCACAGGCAACTTCAGCGCCACAGCCGTTTTCAGATAGCCCTCAATGCACAGGCTCTAGACGCAAATATTGGTATGAGAGCTAATTCAATCAAGGAAACACTGCATGTTGGTGAAGGGCATATTGAAGAAGGATCAGCCAAGTGGTTCTTGTGGGAGAAGAACTCCATTTGGCTCACTAACTTCACACACCATCAGGCTTCCAAGCAGCTCTCAAGGAAACTCAGTTTTCACACTCTATGCTTAGTGCCCTTTGAGTGCATTATCTAGGAATGAACCTGGTAGAGCATCCCACACAAACGAATGCTCCACATGCGGGTTTCACATGCCACCAACTCCACATTCACAGGCAACTTCAGTGCCACGGCCGTTTTCAGATAGCCCTCAATGCACAGGCTCTAGACGCAAATATTGGTGTGAGAGCTAATTCAATCAAGGAAACACTGCATGTTGGTGAAGGGCATATTGAAGAAGGATCAGCCGAGTGGTTCTTGTGGGAGAACAACTTCATTTGGCTCACTAACTTCACACACCATCAGGCTTCCAAGCAGCTCTCAAGGAAACTCAGTTTTCACACTCTATGCTTAGTGCCCTTTGAGTGCATTATCTAGGAATGAACCTGGTAGAGCATCCCACACAAACGAATGCTCCACATGCGGGTTTCACATGCCACCAACTCCACATTCTCACGCAACTTCAGCGCCACAGCCGTTTTCAGATAGCCCTCAATGCAAAGGCTCTAGACGCAAATATTGGTGTGAGAGCTAATTCAATCAAGGAAACACTGCATGTTGTTGAAGGGCATATTCAAGAAGGATCAGCCGAGTGGTTCTTGTGGGAGAACAACTTCATTTGGCTCACTAACTTCACACACCATCAGGCTTCCAAGCAGCTCTCAAGGAAACTCAGTTTTCACACTCTATGCTTAGTGCCCTTTGAGTGCATTATCTAGGAATGAACCTGGTAGAGCATCCCACACAAACGAATGCTCCACATGCGGGTTTCACATGCCACCAACTCCACATTCACAGGCAACTTCAGCGCCACAGCCGTTTTCAGATAGCCCTCAATGCAAAGGCTCTAGACGCAAATATTGGTGTGAGAGCTAATTCAATCAAGGAAACACTGCATGTTGGTGAAGGGCATATTGAAGAAGGATCAGCCGAGTGGTTCTTGTGGGAGAACAACTCCATTTGGCTCACTAACTTCACACACCATCAGGCTTCCAAGCAGCTCTCAAGGAAACTCAGTTTTCACACTCTATGCTTAGTGCCCTTTGAGTGCATTATCGAGGAATGAACCTGGTAGAGCATCCCACACAAACGAATGCTCCACATGCGGGTTTCACATGCCACCAACTCCACATTCTCACGCAACTTCAGCGCCACAGCCGTTTTCAGATAGCCCTCAATGCAAAGGCTCTAGACGCAAATATTGGTGTGAGAGCTAATTCAATCAAGGAAACACTGCATGTTGGTGAAGGGCATATTGAAGAAGGATCAGCCGAGTGGTTCTTGTGGGAGAACAACTTCATTTGCCTCACTAACTTCACACACCATCAGGCTTCCAAGCAGCTCTCAAGGAAACTCAGTTTTCACACTCTATGCTTAGTGCCCTTTGAGTGCATTATCTAGGAATGAACCTGGTAGAGCATCCCACACAAACGAATGCTCCACATGCGGGTTTCACATGCCACCAACTCCACATTCACAGGCAACTTCAGCGCCACAGCCGTTTTCAGATAGCCCTCAATGCAAAGGCTCTAGACGCAAATATTTGTGTGAGAGCTAATTCAATCAAGGAAACACTGCATGTTGGTGAAGGGCATATTGAAGAAGGATCAGCCAAGTGGTTCTTGTGGGAGAACAACTCCATTTGGCTCACTAACTTCACACACCATCAGGCTTCCAAGCAGCTCTCAAGGAAACTCAGTTTTCACACTCTATGCTTAGTGCCCTTTGAGTGCATTATCTAGGAATGAACCTGGTAGAGCATCCCACACAAACGAATGCTCCACATGCGGGTTTCACATGCCACCAACTCCACATTCTCACGCAACTTCGGCGCCACAGCCGTTTTCAGATAGCCCTCAATGCAAAGGCTCTAGACGCAAATATTGGTGTGAGAGCTAATTCAATCAAGGAAACACTGCATGTTGGTGAAGGGCATATTGAAGAAGGATCAGCCGAGTGGTTCTTGTGGGAGAACAACTCCATTTGGCTCACTAACTTCACACACCATCAGGCTTCCAAGCAGCTCTCAAGGAAACTCAGTTTTCACACTCTATGCTTAGTGCCCTTTGAGTGCATTATCTAGGAATGAACCTGGTAGAGCATCCCACACAAACGAATGCTCCACATGTGGGTTTCACATGCCACCAACTCCACATTGACAGGCAACTTCAGCGCCACAGCCGTTTTCAGATAGCCCTCAATGCAAAGGCTCTAGACGCAAATATTGGTGTGAGAGCTAATTCAATCAAGGAAACACTGCATGTTGGTGAAGGGCATATTGAAGAAGGATCAGCCAAGTGGTTCTTGTGGGAGAACAACTCCATTTGGCTCACTAACTTCACACACCATCAGGCTTCCAAGCAGCTCTCAAGGAAACTCAGTTTTCACACTCTATGCTTAGTGCCCTTTGAGTGCATTATCGAGGAATGAACCTGGTAGAGCATCCCACACAAACGAATGCTCCACATGCGGGTTTCACATGCCACCAACTCCACATTGACAGGCAACTTAAGCGCCACAGCCGTTTTCAGATAGCCCTCAATGCAAAGGCTCTAGACGCAAATATTGGTGTGAGTTCTAATTCAATCAAGGAAACACTGCATGTTGGTGAAGGGCATATTGAAGAAGGATCAGCCGAGTGGTTCTTGTGGGAGAACAACTCCATTTGGCTCACTAACTTCACACACCATCAGGCTTCCAAGCAGCTCTCAAGGAAACTCAGTTTTCACACTCTATGCTTAGTGCCCTTTGAGTGCATTATCTAGGAATGAACCTGGTAGAGCATCCCACACAAACGAATGCTCCACATGCGGGTTTCACATGCCACCAACTCCACATTCTCAGGCAACTTCAGCGCCACCGCCGTTTTCAGATAGCCCTCAATGCAAAGGCTCTAGACGCAAATATTGGTGTGAGAGCTAGTTCAATCAAGGAAACACTGCATGTTTGTGAAGGGCATATTGAAGAAGGATCAGCCGAGTGGTTCTTGTGGGAGAAGAACTCCATTTGGCTCACTAACTTCACACACCATCAGGCTTCCAAGCAGCTCTCAAGGAAACTCAGTTTTCACACTCTATGCTTAGTGTCCTTTGATTACCTAGGACTGAAATTAAGCTTGGTGAGCATCCCACACAAACGAATGCTCCACATGCGGGTTTCACATGCCACCAACTCCACATTCACAGGCAACTTCAGCGCCACGGCCGTTTTCAGATAGCCCTCAATGCAAAGGCTCTAGACACAAATATTGGTGTGAGAGCTAATTCAATCAAGGAAACACTGCATGTTGGTGAAGGGCATATTGAAGAAGGATCAGCCGAGTGGTTCTTGTGGGAGAACAACTCCATTTGGCTCACTAACTTCACACACCATCAGGCTTCCAAGCAGCTCTCAAGGAAACTCAGTTTTCACACTCTATGCTTAGTGCCCTTTGAGTGCATTATCTAGGAATGAACCTGGTAGAGCATCCCACACAAACGAATGCTCCACATGCGGGTTTCACATGCCACCAACTCCACATTCTCACGCAACTTCAGCGCCACCGCCGTTTTCAGATAGCCCTCAATGCAAAGGCTCTAGACGCAAATATTTGTATGAGAGCTAATTTAATCAAGGAAACACTGCATGTTTGTGAAGGGCATATTGAAGAAGGATCAGCCGAGTGGTTCTTGTGGGAGAACAACTCCATTTGGCTCACTAACTTCACACACCATCATGCTTCCAAGCAGCTCTCAAGGAAACTCAGTTTTCACACTCTATGCTTAGTGCCCTTTGAGTGCATTATCTAGGAATGAACCTGGTAGAGCATCCCACACAAACGAATGCTCCACATGCGGGTTTCACATGCCACCAACTCCACATTCTCACGCAACTTCAGCGCCACAGCCGTTTTCAGATAGCCCTCAATGCAAAGGCTCTAGACGCAAATATTGGTGTGAGAGCTAATTCAATCAAGGAAACACTGCATGTTGGTGAAGGGCATATTGAAGAAGGATCAGCCGAGTGGTTCTTGTGGGAGAACAACTCCATTTGGCTCACTAACTTCACACACCATCAGGCTTCCAAGCAGCTCTCAAGGAAACTCAGTTTTCACACTCTATGCTTAGTGCCCTTTGAGTGCATTATCTAGGAATGAACCTGGTAGAGCATCCCACACAAACGAATGCTCCACATGCGGGTTTCACATGCCACCAACTCCACATTCTCACGCAAATTCAGCGCCACAGCCGTTTTCAGATAGCCCTCAATGCAAAGGCTCTAGACGCAAATATTGGTGTGAGAGCTAATTCAATCAAGGAAACACTGCATGTTGGTGAAGGGCATATTGAAGAAGGATCAGCCGAGTGGTTCTTATGGGAGAACAACTCCATTTGGCTCACTAACTTCACAAACCATCAGGCTTCTAAGCAGCTCTCAAGGAAACTCAGTTTTCACACTCTATGCTTAGTGCCCTTTGATTACCTAGGACTGAAATTAAGCTTGGTGAGCATCCCACACAAACGAATGCTCCACATGTGGGTTTCACATGCCACCAACTCCACATTCTCACGCAACTTCAGCGCCACGGCCGTTTTCAGATAGCCCTCAATGCAAAGGCTCTAGACACAAATATTGGTGTGAGAGCTAATTCAATCAAGGAAACACTGCATGTTGGTGAAGGGCATATTGAAGAAGGATCAGCCGAGTGGTTCTTGTGGGAGAACAACTCCATTTGGCTCACTAACTTCACACACCATCAGGCTTCCAAGCAGCTCTCAAGGAAACTCAGTTTTCACACTCTATGTTTAGTGCCCTTTGAGTGCATTATCTAGGAATGAACCTTGTAGAGCATCCCACACAAACGAATGCTCCACATGCGGTTGTCACATGCCACCAACTCCACATTCTCAGGCAACTTCAGCGCCACAGCCGTTTTCAGATAGCCCTCAATGCAAAGGCTCTAGATGCAAATATTGGTGTGAGAGTTAATTCAATCAAGAAAACACTGCATGTTGGTGAAGGACATATTGAAGAAGGATCAGCCGAGTGGTTCTTGTGGGAGAACAACTCTATTTGGCTCACTAACTTCACACACCATCAGGCTTCCAAGCAGCTCTCAAGGAAACTCAGTTTTCACACTCTATGCTTAGTGCCCTTTGAGTGCATTATCTAGGAATGAACCTGGTAGAGCATCCCACACAAACGAATGCTCCACAGGCGGGTTTCACATGCCACCAACTCCACATTGACAGGCAACTTCAGCGCCACAGCCGTTTTCAGATAGCCCTCAATGCAAAGCCTCTAGACGCAAATATTGGTGTGGGAGATAATTCAATCAAGGAAACACTGCATGTTGGTGAAGGGCATATTGAAGAAGGATCAGCCGAGTGGTTCTTGTGGGAGAACAACTCCATTTGGCTCACTAACTTCACACACCATCAGGCTTCCAAGCAGCTCTCAAGGAAACTCAGTTTTCACACTCTATGCTTAGTGCCCTTTGAGTGCATTATCTAGGAATGAACCTGGTAGAGCATCCCACACAAACGAATGCTCCACATGAGGGTTTCACATGCCACCAACTCCACATTCTCACGCAACTTAAGCGCCACAGCCGTTTTCAGATAGCCCTCAATGCAAAGGCTCTAGACGCAAATATTTGTGTGAGAGCTAATTCAATCAAGGAAACATTGCATGTTGGTGAAGGGCATATTGAAGAAGGATCGGCCGAGTGGTTCTTGTGGGAGAACAACTCCATTTGGCTCACTAACTTCACACACCATCAGGCTTCCAAGCAGCTCTCAAGGAAACTCAGTTTTCACACTCTATTCTTAGTGCCCTTTGAGTGCATTATCTAGGAATGAACCTGGTAGAGCATCCCACACAAACGAATGCTCCACATGCGGGTTTCACATGCCACCAACTCCACATTGACAGGCAACTTCAGCGCCACAGCCGTTTTCAGATAGCCCTCAATGCAACGGCTCTAGAAGCAAATATTGGTGTGGGAGATATTTCAATCAAGGAAACACTGCATGTTGGTGAAGGGCATATTGAAGAAGGATCAGTCGAGTGGTTCTTGTGGGAGAACAACTCCATTTAGCTCACTAACTTCACACACCATCAGGCTTCCAAGCAGCTCTCAAGGAAACTCAGTTTTCACACTCTATGCTTAGTGCCCTTTGAGTGCATTATCTAGGAATGAACCTGGTAGAGCATCCCACACAAACGAATGCTCCACATGCGGTTGTCACATGCCACCAACTCCACATTCTCAGGCAACTTCAGCGCCACAGCCGTTTTCAGATAGCCCTCAATGCAAAGGCTCTAGATGCAAATATTGGTGTGAGAGTTAATTCATTCAAGGAAGCAGTGCATGTTGGTGAAGGGCATATTGAAGAAGGATCAACCGAGTGGTTCTTGTGGGAGAACAACTCTATTTGGCTCACTAACTTCACACACCATCAGGCTTCCAAGCAGCTCTCAAGGAAACTCAGTTTTCACACTCTATGCTTAGTGCCCTTTGAGTGCATTATCTAGGAATGAACCTGGTAGAGCATCCCACACAAACGAATGCTCCGCATGCGAGTTTCACATGCCACCAACTCCACATTGACAGGCAACTTCAGCGCCACAGCCGTTTTCAGATAGCCCTCAATGCAAAGGCTCTAGATGCAAATATTTGTGTGAGAGTTAATTCAATCAAGGAAGCACTGCATGTTGGTGAAGGGCATATTGAAGAAGGATCAGCTGAGTGGTTCTTGTGGGAGAACAACTCTATTTGGCTCACTAACTTCACACACCATCAGGCTTCCAAGCAGCTCTCAAGGAAACTCAGTTTTCACACTCTATGCTTAGTGCCCTTTGATTACCTAGGACTGAAATTAAGCTTGGTGAGCATCCCACACAAACGAAGGCTCCACATGCGGGTTTCACATGCCACCAACTCCACATTCACAGGTAACTTCAGAGCCACAGCCGTTTTCAGATAGCCCTCAATGCAAAGGCTCTAGACGCAAATATTGGTGTGAGAGCTAATTCAATCAAGGAAACACTGCATGTTGGTGAAGGGCATATTGAAGAAGGATCGGCCGAGTGGTTCTTGTGGGAGAACAACTCCATTTGGCTCACTAACTTCACACACCATCAGGCTTCCAAGCAGCTCTCAAGGAAACTCAGTTTTCACACTCTATGCTTAGTGCCCTTTGAGTGCATTATCTAGGAATGAACCTTGTAGAGCATCCCACACAAACGAATGCTCCACATGCGGTTGTCACATGCCACCAACTCCACATTCTCAGGCAACTTCAGCGCCACAGCCGTTTTCAGATAGCCCTCAATGCAAAGGCTCTAGATGCAAATATTGGTGTGAGAGTTAATTCATTCAAGGAAGCACTGCATGTTGGTGAAGGGCATATTGAAGAAGGATCAACCGAGTGGTTCTTGTGGGAGAACAACTCCATTTGGCTCACTAACTTCACACACCATCAGGCTTCCAAGCAGCTCTCAAGGAAACTCAGTTTTCACACTCTATGCTTAGTGCCCTTTGAGTGCATTATCGAGGAATGAACCTGGTAGAGCATCCCACACAAACGAATGCTCCACATGCGGGTTTCACATGCCACCAACTCCACATTCACAGGCAACTTCAGCGCCACAGCCGTTTTCAGATAGCCCTCAATGCAAAGGCTCTAGATGCAAATATTTGTGTGAGAGTTAATTCAATCGAGGAAGCACTGCATGTTGGTGAAGGGCATATTGAAGAAGGATCAGCTGAGTGGTTCTTGTGGGAGAACAACTCTATTTGGCTCACTAACTTCACACACCATCAGGCTTCCAAGCAGCTCTCAAGGAAACTCAGTTTTCACATTCTATGCTTAGTGCCCTTTGAGTACCTAGGACTTAAAGGAAGCTGGTAGAGCATCCCACACAAACGAATGCTCCACATGCGGGTTTCACATGCCACCAACTCCACATTCTCACGCAACTTCAGCGCCACAGCCGTTTTCAGATAGCCCTCAATGCAAAGGATCTAGACGCAAATATTGGTGTGAGAGTTAATTCAATCAAGGAAGCACTGCATGTTGGTGAAGGGCATATTGAAGAAGGATCAGCCGAGTGGTTCTTGTGGGAGAACAACTCCATTTGGCTCACTAACTTCACACACCATCAGGCTTCCAAGCAGCTCTCAAGGAAACTCAGTTTTCACACTCTATGCTTAGTGCCCTTTGAGTGCATTATCTAGGAATGAACCTGGTAGAGCATCCCACACAAACGAATGCTCCACAGGCGGGTTTCACATGCCACCAACTCCACATTCACAGGCAACTTCAGCGCCACAGCCGTTTTCAGATAGCCCTCAATGCAAAGCCTCTAGACGCAAATATTGGTGTGGGAGATAATTCAATCAAGGAAACACTGCATGTTGGTGAAGGGCATATTGAAGAAGGATCAGCCGAGTGGTTCTTGTGGGAGAACAACTCCATTTGGCTCACTAACTTCACACACCATCAGGCTTCCAAGCAGCTCTCAAGGAAACTCAGTTTTCACACTCTATGCTTAGTGCCCTTTGAGTGCATTATCTAGGAATGAACCTGGTAGAGCATCCCACACAAACGAATGCTCCACATGAGGGTTTCACATGCCACCAACTCCACATTCTCACGCAACTTAAGCGCCACAGCCGTTTTCAGATAGCCCTCAATGCAAAG
The DNA here is from genome assembly GCF_030435755.1 of Ochotona princeps. Classification (NCBI taxonomy): domain Eukaryota; kingdom Metazoa; phylum Chordata; class Mammalia; order Lagomorpha; family Ochotonidae; genus Ochotona; species Ochotona princeps. The sequence goes on along the minus strand of NW_026700730.1, from coordinate 74,825 downwards.
GCTCTAGACGCAAATATTTGTGTGAGAGCTAATTCAATCAAGGAAACATTGCATGTTGGTGAAGGGCATATTGAAGAAGGATCGGCCGAGTGGTTCTTGTGGGAGAACAACTCCATTTGGCTCACTAACTTCACACACCATCAGGCTTCCAAGCAGCTCTCAAGGAAACTCAGTTTTCACACTCTATTCTTAGTGCCCTTTGAGTGCATTATCTAGGAATGAACCTGGTAGAGCATCCCACACAAACGAATGCTCCACATGCGGGTTTCACATGCCACCAACTCCACATTGACAGGCAACTTCAGCGCCACAGCCGTTTTCAGATAGCCCTCAATGCAACGGCTCTAGAAGCAAATATTGGTGTGGGAGATATTTCAATCAAGGAAACACTGCATGTTGGTGAAGGGCATATTGAAGAAGGATCAGTCGAGTGGTTCTTGTGGGAGAACAACTCCATTTAGCTCACTAACTTCACACACCATCAGGCTTCCAAGCAGCTCTCAAGGAAACTCAGTTTTCACACTCTATGCTTAGTGCCCTTTGAGTGCATTATCTAGGAATGAACCTGGTAGAGCATCCCACACAAACGAATGCTCCACATGCGGTTGTCACATGCCACCAACTCCACATTCTCAGGCAACTTCAGCGCCACAGCCGTTTTCAGATAGCCCTCAATGCAAAGGCTCTAGATGCAAATATTGGTGTGAGAGTTAATTCATTCAAGGAAGCAGTGCATGTTGGTGAAGGGCATATTGAAGAAGGATCAACCGAGTGGTTCTTGTGGGAGAACAACTCTATTTGGCTCACTAACTTCACACACCATCAGGCTTCCAAGCAGCTCTCAAGGAAACTCAGTTTTCACACTCTATGCTTAGTGCCCTTTGAGTGCATTATCTAGGAATGAACCTGGTAGAGCATCCCACACAAACGAATGCTCCGCATGCGAGTTTCACATGCCACCAACTCCACATTGACAGGCAACTTCAGCGCCACAGCCGTTTTCAGATAGCCCTCAATGCAAAGGCTCTAGATGCAAATATTTGTGTGAGAGTTAATTCAATCAAGGAAGCACTGCATGTTGGTGAAGGGCATATTGAAGAAGGATCAGCTGAGTGGTTCTTGTGGGAGAACAACTCTATTTGGCTCACTAACTTCACACACCATCAGGCTTCCAAGCAGCTCTCAAGGAAACTCAGTTTTCACACTCTATGCTTAGTGCCCTTTGATTACCTAGGACTGAAATTAAGCTTGGTGAGCATCCCACACAAACGAAGGCTCCACATGCGGGTTTCACATGCCACCAACTCCACATTCACAGGTAACTTCAGAGCCACAGCCGTTTTCAGATAGCCCTCAATGCAAAGGCTCTAGACGCAAATATTGGTGTGAGAGCTAATTCAATCAAGGAAACACTGCATGTTGGTGAAGGGCATATTGAAGAAGGATCGGCCGAGTGGTTCTTGTGGGAGAACAACTCCATTTGGCTCACTAACTTCACACACCATCAGGCTTCCAAGCAGCTCTCAAGGAAACTCAGTTTTCACACTCTATGCTTAGTGCCCTTTGAGTGCATTATCTAGGAATGAACCTTGTAGAGCATCCCACACAAACGAATGCTCCACATGCGGTTGTCACATGTCACCAACTCCACATTCTCAGGCAACTTCAGCGCCACAGCCGTTTTCAGATAGCCCTCAATGCAAAGGCTCTAGATGCAAATATTGGTGTGAGAGTTAATTCATTCAAGGAAGCACTGCATGTTGGTGAAGGGCATATTGAAGAAGGATCAACCGAGTGGTTCTTGTGGGAGAACAACTCCATTTGGCTCACTAACTTCACACACCATCAGGCTTCCAAGCAGCTCTCAAGGAAACTCAGTTTTCACACTCTATGCTTAGTGCCCTTTGAGTGCATTATCGAGGAATGAACCTGGTAGAGCATCCCACACAAACGAATGCTCCACATGCGGGTTTCACATGCCACCAACTCCACATTCACAGGCAACTTCAGCGCCACAGCCGTTTTCAGATAGCCCTCAATGCAAAGGCTCTAGATGCAAATATTTGTGTGAGAGTTAATTCAATCGAGGAAGCACTGCATGTTGGTGAAGGGCATATTGAAGAAGGATCAGCTGAGTGGTTCTTGTGGGAGAACAACTCTATTTGGCTCACTAACTTCACACACCATCAGGCTTCCAAGCAGCTCTCAAGGAAACTCAGTTTTCACATTCTATGCTTAGTGCCCTTTGAGTACCTAGGACTTAAAGGAAGCTGGTAGAGCATCCCACACAAACGAATGCTCCACATGCGGGTTTCACATGCCACCAACTCCACATTCTCACGCAACTTCAGCGCCACAGCCGTTTTCAGATAGCCCTCAATGCAAAGGATCTAGACGCAAATATTGGTGTGAGAGTTAATTCAATCAAGGAAGCACTGCATGTTGGTGAAGGGCATATTGAAGAAGGATCAGCCGAGTGGTTCTTGTGGGAGAACAACTCCATTTGGCTCACTAACTTCACACACCATCAGGCTTCCAAGCAGCTCTCAAGGAAACTCAGTTTTCACACTCTATGCTTAGTGCCCTTTGAGTGCATTATCTAGGAATGAACCTGGTAGAGCATCCCACACAAACGAATGCTCCACATGCGGGTTTCACATGCCACCAACTCCACATTGACAGGCAACTTCAGCGCCACAGCCGTTTTCAGATAGCCCTCAATGCAAAGGCTCTAGACGCAAATATTGGTGTGAGAGCTAATTCAATCAAGGAAACACTGCATGTTGGTGAAGGGCATATTGAAGAAGGATCAGCCGAGTGGTTCTTGTGGGAGAACAACTCCATTTGGCTCACTAACTTCACACACCATCAGGCTTCCAAGCAGCTCTCAAGCAAACTCAGTTTTCACACTCTATGCTTAGTGCCCTTTGAGTGCATTATCTAGGAATGAACCTGGTAGAGCATCCCACACAAACGAATGCTCCACATGCGGGTTTCACATGCCACCAACTCCACATTCACAGGCAACTTCAGCGCCACAGCCGTTTTCAGATAGCCCTCAATGCAACGGCTCTAGACACAAATATTGGTGTGGGAGATAATTCAATCAAGGAAACACTGCATGTTGGTGAAGGGCATATTGAAGAAGGATCAGTCGAGTGGTTCTTGTGGGAGAACAACTCCATTTAGCTCACTAACTTCACACACCATCAGGCTTCCAAGCAGCTCTCAAGGAAACTCAGTTTTCACACTCTATGCTTAGTGCCCTTTGAGTGCATTATCTAAGAATGAACCTGGTAGAGCATCCCACACAAACGAATGCTCCACATGCGGGTTTCACATGCCACCAACTCCACATTCACAGGCAACTTCAGCACCACAGCCGTTTTCAGATAGCCCTCAATGCAAAGGCTCTAGACGCAAATATTGGTGAGAGAGATAATTCAATCAAGGAAACACTGCATGTTGGTGAAGGGCATATTGAAGAAGGATCAGCCGAGTGGTTCTTGTGGGAGAACAACTCCATTTGGCTCACTAACTTCACAAACCATCAGGCTTCTAAGCAGCTCTCAAGGAAACTCAGTTTTCACACTCTATACTTAGTGCCCTTTGATTACCTAGGACTGAAATTAAGCTTGGTGAGCATCCCACACAAACGAATGCTTCACATGCGGGTTTCACATGCCACCAACTCCACATTCACAGGCAACTTCAGCGCCACGGCCGTTTTCAGATAGCCCTCAATGCAAAGGCTCTAGACACAAATATTGGTGTGAGAGCTAATTCAATCAAGGAAACACTGCATGTTGGTGAAGGGCATATTGAAGAATGATCGGCCGAGTGGTTCTTGTGGGAGAACAACTCCATTTGGCTCACTAACTTCACACACCATCAGGCTTCCAAGCAGCTCTCAAGGAAACTCAGTTTTCACACTCTATGCTTAGTGCCCTTTGAGTGCATTATCTAGGAATGAACCTGGTAGAGCATCCCACACAAACGAATGCTCCACATGCGGGTTTCACATGCCACCAACTCCACATTCTCACGCAACTTCAGCGCCACAGCCGTTTTCAGATAGCCCTCAATGCAAAAGGCTCTAGACGCAAATATTGGTGTGAGAGCTAGTTCAATCAAGGAAACACTGCATGTTGGTGAAGGGCATATTGAAGAAGGATCAGCCGAGTGGTTCTTGTGGGAGAACAACTCCATTTGGCTCACTAACTTCACACACCATCAGGCTTCCAAGCAGCTCTCAAGGAAACTCAGTTTTCACACTCTATGCTTAGTGCCCTTTGAGTGCATTATCTAGGAATGAACCTGGTAGAACATCCCACACAAACGAATGCTCCACATGCGGGTTTCACATGCCACCAACTCCACATTCACACGCAACTTCAGCGCCACAGCCCTTTTCAGATAGCCCTCAATGCAAAGGCTCTAGACGCAAATATTGGTGTGAGAGCTAATTCAATCAAGGAACCACTGCATGTTGGTGAAGGGCATATTGAAGAAGGATCAGCCGAGTGGTTCTTGTGGGAGAACAACTCCATTTGGCTCACTAACTTCACACACCATCAGGCTTCCAAGCAGCTCTCAAGGAAACTCAGTTTTCACACTCTATGCTTAGTGCCCTTTGAGTGCATTATCTAGGAATGAACCTGGTAGAGCATCCCACACAAACGAATGCTACACATGCGGGTTTCACATGCCACCAACTCCACATTCTCACGCAACTTCAGCGCCACGGCCGTTTTCAGATAGCCCTCAATGCAAAGGCTCTAGACGCAAATATTGGTGTGAGAGCTAATTCAATCAAGGAAACACTGCATGTTGGTGAAGGGCATATTGAAGAAGGATCAGCCGAGTGGTTCTTGTGGGAGAACAACTCCATTTGGCTCACTAACTTCACACACCATCAGGCTTCCAAGCAGCTCTCAAGGAAACTCAGTTTTCACACTCTATGCTTAGTGCCCTTTGAGTGCATTATCTAGGAATGAACCTGGTAGAGCATCCCACACAAACGAATGCTCCACATGCGGGTTTCACATGCCACCAACTCCACATTCACAGGCAACTTCAGCACCACAGCCGTTTTCAGATAGCCCTCAATGCAAAGGCTCTAGACACAAATATTGGTGTGGGAGATAATTCAATCAAGGAAACACTGCATGTTGGTGAAGGGCATATTGAAGAAGGATCAGTAGAGTGGTTCTTGTGGGAGAACAACTCCATTTAGTTCACTAACTTCACACACCATCAGGCTTCCAAGCAGCTCTCAAGGAAACTCAGTTTTCACACTCTATGCTTAGTGCCCTTTGAGTGCATTATCTAAGAATGAACCTGGTAGAGCATCCCACACAAACGAATGCTCCACATGCGGGTTTCACATGCCACCAACTCCACATTCACAGGCAACTTCAGCACCACAGCCGTTTTCAGATAGCCCTCAATGCAAAGGCTCTACACGCAAATATTTGTGTGAGAGATAATTCAATCAAGGAAACACTGCATGTTGGTGAAGGGCATATTGAAGAAGGATCAGCCGAGTGGTTCTTGTGGGAGAACAACTCCATTTGGCTCACTAACTTCACAAACCATCAGGCTTCTAAGCAGCTCTCAAGGAAACTCAGTTTTCACACTCTATGCTTAGTGCCCTTTGATTACCTAGGACTGAAATTAAGCTTGGTGAGCATCCCACACAAACGAATGCTCCACATGCGGGTTTCACATGCCACCAACTCCACATTCACAGGCAACTTCAGCGCCACGGCCGTTTTCAGATAGCCCTCAATGCAAAGGCTCTAGACACAAATATTGGTGTGAGAGCTAATTCAATCAAGGAAACACTGCATGTTGGTGAAGGGCATATTGAAGAAGCATCAGCCGAGTGGTGCTTGTGGGAGAACAACTCCATTTGGCTCACTAACTTCACACACCATCAGGCTTCCAAGCAGCTCTCAAGGAAACTCAGTTTTCACACTCTATGCTTAGTGCCCTTTGAGTGCATTATCTAGGAATGAACCTGGTAGAGCATCCCACACAAACGAATGCTCCACATGCGGGTTTCACATGCCACCAACTCCACATTCTCACGCAACTTCAGCGCCACAGCCGTTTTCAGATAGCCCTCAATGCAAAAGGCTCTAGACGCAAATATTGGTGTGAGAGCTAGTTCAATCAAGGAAACACTGCATGTTGGTGAAGGGCATATTGAAGAAGGATCAGCCGAGTGGTTCTTGTGGGACAACAACTCCATTTGGCTCACTAACTTCACACACCATCAGGCTTCCAAGCAGCTCTCAAGGAAACTCAGTTTTCACACTCTATGCTTAGTGCCCTTTGAGTGCATTATCTAGGAATGAACCTGGTAGAACATCCCACACAAACGAATGCTCCACATGCGGGTTTCACATGCCACCAACTCCACATTCACACGCAACTTCAGCGCCACAGCCCTTTTCAGATAGCCCTCAATGCAAAGGCTCTAGACGCAAATATTGGTGTGAGAGCTAATTCAATCAAGGAACCACTGCATGTTGGTGAAGGGCATATTGAAGAAGGATCAGCCGAGTGGTTCTTGTGGGAGAACAACTCCATTTGGCTCACTAACTTCACACACCATCAGGCTTCCAAGCAGCTCTCAAGGAAACTCAGTTTTCACACTCTATGCTTAGTGCCCTTTGAGTGCATTATCTAAGAATGAACCTGGTAGAGCATCCCACACAAACGAATGCTCCACATGCGGGTTTCACATGCCACCAACTCCACATTCACAGGCAACTTCAGCACCACAGCCCTTTTTCAGATAGCCCTCAATGCAAAGGCTCTACACGCAAATATTTGTGTGGGAGATAATTCAATCAAGGAAACACTGCATGTTGGTGAAGGGCATATTGAAGAAGGATCAGCCGAGTGGTTCTTGTGGGAGAACAACTCCATTTGGCTCACTAACTTCACAAACCATCAGGCTTCTAAGCAGCTCTCAAGGAAACTCAGTTTTCACACTCTATGCTTAGTGCCCTTTGATTCCTAGGACTGAAATTAAGCTTGGTGAGCATCCCACACAAACGAATGCTCCACATGCGGGTTTCACATGCCACCAACTCCACATTCACAGGCAACTTCAGCGCCACGGCCGTTTTCAGATAGCCCTCAATTCAAAGGCTCTAGACACAAATATTGGTGTGAGAGCTAATTCAATCAAGGAAACACTGCATGTTGGTGAAGGGCATATTGAAGAAGCATCAGCCGAGTGGTGCTTGTGGGAGAACAACTCCATTTGGCTCACTAACTTCACACACCATCAGGCTTCCAAGCAGCTCTCAAGGAAACTCAGTTTTCACACTCTATGCTTAGTGCCCTTTGAGTGCATTATCTAGGAATGAACCTGGTAGAACATCCCACACAAACGAATGCTCCACATGCGGGTTTCACATGCCACCAACTCCACATTCACAGGCAACTTCAGCGCCACAGCCGTTTTCAGATAGCCCTCAATGCAAAGGCTCTAGACGCAAATATTGGTGTGAGAGCTAATTCAATCAAGGAAACACTGCATGTTGGTGAAGGGCATATTGAAGAAGGATCAGCCAAGTGGTTCTTGTGGAGAACAACTCCATTTGGCTCACTAACTTCACACACCATCAGGCTTCCAAGCAGCTCTCAAGGAAACTCAGTTTTCACACTCTATGCTTAGTGCCCTTTGAGTGCATTATCTAGGAATGAACCTGGTAGAGCATCCCACACAAACGAATGCTCCACATGCGGGTTTCACATGCCACCAACTCCACATTGACAGGCAACTTCAGCGCCACAGCCGTTTTCAGATAGCCCTCAATGCAACGGCTCTAGACACAAATATTGGTGTGGGAGATAATTCAATCAAGGAAACACTGCATGTTGGTGAAGGGCATATTGAAGAAGGATCAGCCGAGTGGTTCTTGTGGGAGAACAACTCCATTTAGCTCACTAACTTCACACACCATCAGGCTTCCAAGCAGCTCTCAAGGAAACTCAGTTTTCACACTCTATGCTTAGTGCCCTTTGAGTGCATTATCTAAGAATGAACCTGGTAGAGCATCCCACACAAACGAATGCTCCACATGCGGGTTTCACATGCCACCAACTCCACATTCACAGGCAACTTCAGCACCACAGCCGTTTTCAGATAGCCCTCAATGCAAAGGCTCTACATGCAAATATTTGTGTGGGAGATAATTCAATCAAGGAAACACTGCATGTTGGTGAAGGGCATATTGAAGAAGGATCAGCCGAGTGGTTCTTGTGGGAGAACAACTCCATTTGGCTCACTAACTTCACAAACCATCAGGCTTCTAAGCAGCTCTCAAGGAAACTCAGTTTTCACACTCTATGCTTAGTGCCCTTAAATTACCTAGGACTGAAATTAAGCTTGGTGAGCATCCCACACAAACGAATGCTCCACATGCGGGTTTCACATGCCACCAACTCCACATTCACAGGCAACTTCAGCGCCACGGCCGTTTTCAGATAGCCCTCAATGCAAAGGCTCTAGACACAAATATTGGTGTGAGAGCTAATTCAATCAAGGAAACACTGCATGTTGGTGAAGGGCATATTGAAGAAGGATCAGCCGAGTGGTTCTTGTGGGAGAACAACTCCATTTGGCTCACTAACTTCACAAACCATCAGGCTTCTAAGCAGCTCTCAAGGAAACTCAGTTTTCACACTCTATGCTTAGTGCCCTTTGATTACCTAGGACTGAAATTAAGCTTGGTGAGCATCCCACACAAACGAATGCTCCACATGCGGGTTTCACATGCCACCAACTCCACATTCACAGGCAACTTCAGCGCCACGGCCGTTTTCAGATAGCCCTCAATGCAAAGGCTCTAGACACAAATATTGGTGTGAGAGCTAATTCAATCAAGGAAACACTGCATGTTGGTGAAGGGCATATTGAAGAAGCATCAGCCGAGTGGTGCTTGTGGGAGAACAACTCCATTTGGCTCACTAACTTCACACACCATCAGGCTTCCAAGCAGCTCTCAAGGAAACTCAGTTTTCACACTCTATGCTTAGTGCCCTTTGAGTGCATTATCTAGGAATGAACCTGGTAGAGCATCCCACACAAACGAATGCTCCACATGCGGTTGTCACATGCCACCAACTCCACATTCTCAGGCAACTTCAGCGCCACAGCCGTTTTCAGATAGCCCTCAATGCAAAGGCTCTAGATGCAAATATTGGTGTGAGAGTTAATTCAATCAAGGAAACACTGCATGTTGGTGAAGGGCATATTGAAGAAGGATCAGCCGAGTGGTTCTTGTGGGAGAACAACTCCATTTGGCTCACTAACTTCACACACCATCAGGCTTCCAAGCAGCTCTCAAGGAAACTCAGTTTTCACACTCTATGCTTAGTGCCCTTTGAGTGCATTATCTAGGAATGAACCTGGTAGAACATCCCACACAAACGAATGCTCCACATGCGGGTTTCACATGCCACCAACTCCACATTCACAGGCAACTTCAGCGCCACAGCCGTTTTCAGATAGCCCTCAATGCAAAGGCTCTAGACGCAAATATTGGTGTGAGAGCTAATTCAATCAAGGAAACACTGCATGTTGGTGAATGGCATATTGAAGAAGGATCAGCCAAGTGGTTCTTGTGGAGAACAACTCCATTTGGCTCACTAACTTCACACACCATCAGGCTTCCAAGCAGCTCTCAAGGAAACTCAGTTTTCACACTCTATGCTTAGTGCCCTTTGAGTGCATTATCTAGGAATGAACCTGGTAGAGCATCCCACACAAACGAATGCTCCACATGCGGGTTTCACATGCCACCAACTCCACATTCTCACGCAAATTCAGCGCCACAGCCCTTTTCAGATAGCCCTCAATGCAAAGGCTCTAGACGCAAATATTGGTGTGAGAGCTAATTCAATCAAGGAAACACTGCATGTTGGTGAAGGGCATATTGAAGAAGGATCAGCCGAGTGGTTCTTGTGGGAGAACAACTCCATTTGGCTCACTAACTTCACACACCATCAGGCTTCCAAGCAGCTCTCAAGGAAACTCAGTTTTCACACTCTATGCTTAGTGCCCTTTGAGTGCATTATCTAGGAATGAACCTGGTAGAACATCCCACACAAACGAATGCTCCACATGCGGGTTTCACATGCCACCAACTCCACATTCACAGGCAACTTCAGCGCCACAGCCGTTTTCAGATAGCCCTCAATGCAAAGGCTCTAGACGCAAATATTGGTGTGAGAGCTAATTCAATCAAGGAAACACTGCATGTTGGTGAAGGGCATATTGAAGAAGGATCAGCCAAGTGGTTCTTGTGGAGAACAACTCCATTTGGCTCACTAACTTCACACACCATCAGGCTTCCAAGCAGCTCTCAAGGAAACTCAGTTTTCACACTCTATGCTTAGTGCCCTTTGAGTGCATTATCTAGGAATGAACCTGGTAGAGCATCCCACACAAACGAATGCTCCACATGCGGGTTTCACATGCCACCAACTCCACATTGACAGGCAACTTCAGCGCCACAGCCGTTTTCAGATAGCCCTCAATGCAACGGCTCTAGACACAAATATTGGTGTGGGAGATAATTCAATCAAGGAAACACTGCATGTTGGTGAAGGGCATATTGAAGAAGGATCAGCCGAGTGGTTCTTGTGGGAGAACAACTCCATTTAGCTCACTAACTTCACACACCATCAGGCTTCCAAGCAGCTCTCAAGGAAACTCAGTTTTCACACTCTATGCTTAGTGCCCTTTGAGTGCATTATCTAAGAATGAACCTGGTAGAGCATCCCACACAAACGAATGCTCCACATGCGGGTTTCACATGCCACCAACTCCACATTCACAGGCAACTTCAGCACCACAGCCGTTTTCAGATAGCCCTCAATGCAAAGGCTCTACATGCAAATATTTGTGTGGGAGATAATTCAATCAAGGAAACACTGCATGTTGGTGAAGGGCATATTGAAGAAGGATCAGCCGAGTGGTTCTTGTGGGAGAACAACTCCATTTGGCTCACTAACTTCACAAACCATCAGGCTTCTAAGCAGCTCTCAAGGAAACTCAGTTTTCACACTCTATGCTTAGTGCCCTTAAATTACCTAGGACTGAAATTAAGCTTGGTGAGCATCCCACACAAACGAATGCTCCACATGCGGGTTTCACATGCCACCAACTCCACATTCACAGGCAACTTCAGCACCACAGCCGTTTTCAGATAGCCCTCAATGCAAAGGCTCTAGACACAAATATTGGTGTGAGAGCTAATTCAATCAAGGAAACACTGCATGTTGGTGAAGGGCATATTGAAGAAGGATCAGCCGAGTGGTTCTTGTGGGAGAACAACTCCATTTGGCTCACTAACTTCACAAACCATCAGGCTTCTAAGCAGCTCTCAAGGAAACTCAGTTTTCACACTCTATGCTTAGTGCCCTTTGATTACCTAGGACTGAAATTAAGCTTGGTGAGCATCCCACACAAACGAATGCTCCACATGCGGGTTTCACATGCCACCAACTCCACATTCACAGGCAACTTCAGCGCCACGGCCGTTTTCAGATAGCCCTCAATGCAAAGGCTCTAGACACAAATATTGGTGTGAGAGCTAATTCAATCAAGGAAACACTGCATGTTGGTGAAGGGCATATTGAAGAAGCATCAGCCGAGTGGTGCTTGTGGGAGAACAACTCCATTTGGCTCACTAACTTCACACACCATCAGGCTTCCAAGCAGCTCTCAAGGAAACTCAGTTTTCACACTCTATGCTTAGTGCCCTTTGAGTGCATTATCTAGGAATGAACCTGGTAGAGCATCCCACACAAACGAATGCTCCACATGCGGTTGTCACATGCCACCAACTCCACATTCTCAGGCAACTTCAGCGCCACAGCCGTTTTCAGATAGCCCTCAATGCAAAGGCTCTAGATGCAAATATTGGTGTGAGAGTTAATTCAATCAAGGAAACACTGCATGTTGGTGAAGGGCATATTGAAGAAGGATCAGCCGAGTGGTTCTTGTGGGAGAACAACTCCATTTGGCTCACTAACTTCACACACCATCAGGCTTCCAAGCAGCTCTCAAGGAAACTCAGTTTTCACACTCTATGCTTAGTGCCCTTTGAGTGCATTATCTAGGAATGAACCTGGTAGAACATCCCACACAAACGAATGCTCCACATGCGGGTTTCACATGCCACCAACTCCACATTCACAGGCAACTTCAGCGCCACAGCCGTTTTCAGATAGCCCTCAATGCAAAGGCTCTAGACGCAAATATTGGTGTGAGAGCTAATTCAATCAAGGAAACACTGCATGTTGGTGAAGGGCATATTGAAGAAGGATCAGCCAAGTGGTTCTTGTGGAGAACAACTCCATTTGGCTCACTAACTTCACACACCATCAGGCTTCCAAGCAGCTCTCAAGGAAACTCAGTTTTCACACTCTATGCTTAGTGCCCTTTGAGTGCATTATCTAGGAATGAACCTGGTAGAGCATCCCACACAAACGAATGCTCCACATGCGGGTTTCACATGCCACCAACTCCACATTCTCACGCAAATTCAGCGCCACAGCCCTTTTCAGATAGCCCTCAATGCAAAGGCTCTAGACGCAAATATTGGTGTGAGAGCTAATTCAATCAAGGAAACACTGCATGTTGGTGAAGGGCATATTGAAGAAGGATCAGCCGAGTGGTTCTTGTGGGAGAACAGCTCCATTTGGCTCACTAACTTCACACACCATCAGGCTTCCAAGCAGCTCTCAAGGAAACTCAGTTTTCACACTCTATGCTTAGTGCCCTTTGAGTGCATTATCTAGGAATGAACCTGGTAGAGCATCCCACACAAACGAATGCTCCACATGCGGGTTTCACATGCCACCAACTCCACATTCTCACGCAACTTCAGCGCCACCACCGTTTTCAGATAGCCCTCAATGCAAAGGCTCTAGACGCAAATATTGGTGTGAGAGCTAATTCAATCAAGGAAACACTGCATGTTGGTGAAGGGCATATTGAAGAAGGATCAGCCGAGTGGTTCTTGTGGGAGAACAACTCCATTTGGCTCACTAACTTCACACACCATCAGGCTTCCAAGCAGCTCTCAAGGAAACTCAGTTTTCACACTCTATGCTTAGTGCCCTTTGAGTGCATTATCTAGGAATGAACCTGGTAGAGCATCCCACACAAACGAATGCTCCACATGCGGGTTTCACATGCCACCAACTCCACATTGACAGGCAACTTCAGCGCCACAGCCGTTTTCAGATAGCCCTCAATGCAACGGCTCTAGACACAAATATTGGTGTGGGAGATAATTCAATCAAGGAAACACTGCATGTTGGTGAAGGGCATATTGAAGAAGGATTAGCGGAGTGGTTCTTGTGGGAGAACAACTCCATTTAGCTCACTAACTTCACACACCATCAGGCTTCCAAGCAGCTCTCAAGGAAACTCAGTTTTCACACTCTATGCTTAGTGCCCTTTGAGTGCATTATCTAAGAATGAACCTGGTAGAGCATCCCACACAAACGAATGCTCCACATGCGGGTTTCACATGCCACCAACTCCACATTCACAGGCAACTTCAGCACCACAGCCGTTTTCAGATAGCCCTCAATGCAAAGGCTCTACATGCAAATATTTGTGTGGGAGATAATTCAATCAAGGAAACACTGCATGTTGGTGAAGGGCATATTGAAGAAGGATCAGCCGAGTGGTTCTTGTGGGAGAACAACTCCATTTGGCTCACTAACTTCACAAACCATCAGGCTTCTAAGCAGCTCTCAAGGAAACTCAGTTTTCACACTCTATGCTTAGTGCCCTTAAATTACCTAGGACTGAAATGAAGCTTGGTGAGCATCCCACACAAACGAATGCTCCACATGCGGGTTTCACATGCCACCAACTCCACATTCACAGGCAACTTCAGAGCCACAGCCGTTTTCAGATAGCCCTCAATGCAAAGGCTCTAGACGCAAATATTGGTGTGAGAGCTAATTCAATCAAGGAAACACTGCATGTTGGTGAAGGGCATATTGAAGAAGGATCGGCCGAGTGGTTCTTGTGGGAGAACAACTCCATTTGGCTCACTAACTTCACACACCATCAGGCTTCCAAGCAGCTCTCAAGGAAACTCAGTTTTCACACTCTATGCTTAGTGCCCTTTGAGTGCATTATCTAGGAATGAACCTGGTAGAGCATCCCACACAAACGAATGCTCCACATGCGGTTGTCACATGCCACCAACTCCACATTCTCAGGCAACTTCAGCGCCACAGCCGTTTTCAGATAGCCCTCAATGCAAAGGCTCTAGATGCAAATATTGGTGTGAGAGTTAATTCAATCAAGGAAACACTGCATGTTGGTGAAGGGCATATTGAAGAAGGATCAGCCGAGTGGTTCTTGTGGGAGAACAACTCCATTTGGCTCACTAACTTCACACACCATCAGGCTTCCAAGCAGCTCTCAAGGAAACTCAGTTTTCACACTCTATGCTTAGTGCCCTTTGAGTGCATTATCTAGGAATGAACCTGGTAGAACATCCCACACAAACGAATGCTCCACATGCGGGTTTCACATGCCACCAACTCCACATTCACAGGCAACTTCAGCGCCACAGCCGTTTTCAGATAGCCCTCAATGCAAAGGCTCTAGACGCAAATATTGGTGTGAGAGCTAATTCAATCAAGGAAACACTGCATGTTGGTGAAGGGCATATTGAAGAAGGATCAGCCAAGTGGTTCTTGTGGAGAACAACTCCATTTGGCTCACTAACTTCACACACCATCAGGCTTCCAAGCAGCTCTCAAGGAAACTCAGTTTTCACACTCTATGCTTAGTGCCCTTTGAGTGCATTATCTAGGAATGAACCTGGTAGAGCATCCCACACAAACGAATGCTCCACATGCGGGTTTCACATGCCACCAACTCCACATTCTCACGCAAATTCAGCGCCACAGCCCTTTTCAGATAGCCCTCAATGCAAAGGCTCTAGACGCAAATATTGGTGTGAGAGCTAATTCAATCAAGGAAACACTGCATGTTGGTGAAGGGCATATTGAAGAAGGATCAGCCGAGTGGTTCTTGTGGGAGAACAACTCCATTTGGCTCACTAACTTCACACACCATCAGGCTTCCAAGCAGCTCTCAAGGAAACTCAGTTTTCACACTCTATGCTTAGTGCCCTTTGAGTGCATTATCTAGGAATGAACCTGGTAGAGCATCCCACACAAACGAATGCTCCACATGCGGGTTTCACATGCCACCAACTCCACATTCTCACGCAACTTCAGCGCCACCACCGTTTTCAGATAGCCCTCAATGCAAAGGCTCTAGACGCAAATATTGGTGTGAGAGCTAATTCAATCAAGGAAACACTGCATGTTGGTGAAGGGCATATTGAAGAAGGATCAGCCGAGTGGTTCTTGTGGGAGAACAACTCCATTTGGCTCACTAACTTCACACACCATCAGGCTTCCAAGCAGCTCTCAAGGAAACTCAGTTTTCACACTCTATGCTTAGTGCCCTTTGAGTGCATTATCTAGGAATGAACCTGGTAGAGCATCCCACACAAACGAATGCTCCACATGCGGGTTTCACATGCCACCAACTCCACATTGACAGGCAACTTCAGCGCCACAGCCGTTTTCAGATAGCCCTCAATGCAACGGCTCTAGACACAAATATTGGTGTGGGAGATAATTCAATCAAGGAAACACTGCATGTTGGTGAAGGGCATATTGAAGAAGGATTAGCGGAGTGGTTCTTGTGGGAGAACAACTCCATTTAGCTCACTAACTTCACACACCATCAGGCTTCCAAGCAGCTCTCAAGGAAACTCAGTTTTCACACTCTATGCTTAGTGCCCTTTGAGTGCATTATCTAAGAATGAACCTGGTAGAGCATCCCACACAAACGAATGCTCCACATGCGGGTTTCACATGCCACCAACTCCACATTCACAGGCAACTTCAGCACCACAGCCGTTTTCAGATAGCCCTCAATGCAAAGGCTCTACATGCAAATATTTGTGTGGGAGATAATTCAATCAAGGAAACACTGCATGTTGGTGAAGGGCATATTGAAGAAGGATCAGCCGAGTGGTTCTTGTGGGAGAACAACTCCATTTGGCTCACTAACTTCACAAACCATCAGGCTTCTAAGCAGCTCTCAAGGAAACTCAGTTTTCACACTCTATGCTTAGTGCCCTTAAATTACCTAGGACTGAAATTAAGCTTGGTGAGCATCCCACACAAACGAATGCTCCACATGCGGGTTTCACATGCCACCAACTCCACATTCACAGGCAACTTCAGCGCCACGGCCGTTTTCAGATAGCCCTCAATGCAAAGGCTCTAGACACAAATATTGGTGTGAGAGCTAATTCAATCAAGGAAACACTGCATGTTGGTGAAGGGCATATTGAAGATGCATCAGCCGAGTGGTTCTTGTGGGAGAACAACTCCATTTGGCTCACTAACTTCACACACCATCAGGCTTCCAAGCAGCTCTCAAGGAAACTCAGTTTTCACACTCTATGCTTAGTGCCCTTTGAGTGCATTATCTAGGAATGAACCTGGTAGAGCATCCCACACAAACGAATGCTCCACATGCGGTTGTCACATGCCACCAACTCCACATTCTCCGGCAACTTCAGCGCCACAGCCGTTTTCAGATAGCCCTCAATGCAAAGGCTCTAGATGCAAATATTGGTGTGAGAGTTAATTCAATCAAGGAAACACTGCATGTTGGTGAAGGGCATATTGAAGAAGGATCAGCCGAGTGGTTCTTGGGGGAGAACAACTCCATTTGGCTCACTAAATTCACACACCATCAGCCTTCCAAGCAGCTCTCAAGGAAACTCAGTTTTCACACTCTATGCTTAGTGCCCTTTGAGTGCATTATCTAGGAATGAACCTGGTAGAGCATCCCACACAAACGAATGCTCCACATGAGGGTTTCACATGCCACCAACTCCACATTCTCACGCAACTTCAGCGCCACAGCCGTTTTCAGATAGCCCTCAATGCAAAGGCTCTAGACGCAAATATTGGTGTGAGAGCTAATTCAATCAAGGAAACACTGCATGTTGGTGAAGGGCATATTGAAGAAGGATCGGAACTGTGGTTCTTGTGGGAGAACAACTCCATTTGGCTCACTAACTTCACACACCATCAGGCTTCCAAGCAGCTCTCAAGGAAACTCAGTTTTCACACTCTATTCTTAGTGCCCTTTGAGTGCATTATCTAGGAATGAACCTGGTAGAGCATCCCACACAAACGAATGCTCCACATGCGGGTTTCACATGCCACCAACTCCACATTGACAGGCAACTTCAGCGCCACAGCCGTTTTCAGATAGCCCTCAATGCAACGGCTCTAGAAGCAAATATTGGTGTGGGAGATAATTCAATCAAGGAAACACTGCATGTTGGTGAAGGGCATATTGAAGAAGGATCAGCCGGGTGGTTCTTGTGGGAGAACAACTCCATTTAGCTCACTAACTTCACACACCATCAGGCTTCCAAGCAGCTCTCAAGGAAACTCAGTTTTCACACTCTATGCTTAGTGACCTTTGAGTACCTAGGACTGAAATGAAGCTTGGTGAGCATCCCACACAAACGAATGCTCCACATGCGGGTTTCACATGCCACCAACTCCACATTCACAGGCAACTTCAGAGCCACAGCCGTTTTCAGATAGCCCTCAATGCAAAGGCTCTAGACGCAAATATTGGTGTGAGAGCTAATTCAATCAAGGAAGCACTGCATGTTGGTGAAGGGCATATTGAAGAAGGATCAACGGAGTGGTTCTTGTAGGAGAACAACTGTATTTGGCTCACTAACTT
Organism: Ochotona princeps; assembly: GCF_030435755.1. NCBI lineage: Eukaryota > Metazoa > Chordata > Mammalia > Lagomorpha > Ochotonidae > Ochotona > Ochotona princeps. The sequence goes on along the minus strand of NW_026700730.1, from coordinate 56,965 downwards.
CACACGCCATCAGGCTTCCAAGCAGCTCTCAAGGAAACTCAGTTTTCACACTCTATGCTTAGTGCCCTTTGAGTGCATTATCTAGGAATGAACCTGGTAGAGCATCCCACACAAACGAATGCTCCACATGCGGGTTTCACATGCCACCAACTCCACATTCACAGGCAACTTCAGCGCCACAGCCGTTTTCAGATAGCCCTCAATGCAAAGGCTCTAGATGCAAATATTTGTGTGAGAGTTAATTCAATCGAGGAAGCACTGCATGTTGGTGAAGGGCATATTGAAGAAGGATCAGCTGAGTGGTTCTTGTGGGAGAACAACTCTATTTGGCTCACTAACTTCACACACCATCAGGCTTCCAAGCAGCTCTCAAGGAAACTCAGTTTTCACACTCTATGCTTAGTGCCCTTTGAGTACCTAGGACTTAAAGGAAGCTGGCAGAGCATCCCACACAAACGAATGCTCCACATGCGGGTTTCACATGCCACCAACTCCACATTCTCACGCAACTTCAGCGCCACAGCCGTTTTCAGATAGCCCTCAATGCAAAGCCTCTAGACGCAAATATTGGTGTGAGAGCTAATTCAATCAAGGAAACACTGCATGTTGGTGAAGGGCATATTGAAGAAGGATCGGCCGAGTGGTTGTTGTGGGAGAACAACTCCATTTGGCTCACTAACTTCACACACCATCAGGCTTCCAAGCAGCTCTCAAGGAAACTCAGTTTTCACACTCTATGCTTAGTGCCCTTTGAGTAGCTAGGACTGAAATGAACCTGGTAGAGCATCCCACACAAACGAATGCTCCACATGCGGGTTTCACATGCCACCAACTCCACATTGACAGGCAACTTCAGCGCCACAGCCGTTTTCAGATAGCCCTCAATGCAAAGGCTCTAGACGCAAATATTGGTGTGAGAGCTAATTCAATCAAGGAAACACTGCATGTTGGTGAAGGGCATATTGAAGAAGGATCGGCCGAGTGGTTCTTGTGGGAGAACAACTCTATTTGGCTCACTAACTTCACACACCATCAGGCTTCCAAGCAGCTCTCAAGGAAACTCAGTTTTCACACTCTATGCTTAGTGCCCTTTGAGTGCATTATCTAGGAATGAACCTGGTAGAGCATCCCACACAAACGAATGCTCCACATGCGGGTTTCACATGCCACCAACTCCACATTGACAGGCAACTTCAGCGCCACAGCCGTTTTCAGATAGCCCTCAATGCAAAGGCTCTAGACGCAAATATTGGTGTGAGAGCTAATTCAATCAAGGAAACACTGCATGTTGGTGAAGGGCATATTGAAGAAGGATCGGCCGAGTGGTTCTTGTGGGAGAACAACTCCATTTGGCTCACTAACTTCACACACCATCAGGCTTCCAAGCAGCTCTCAAGGAAACTCAGTTTTCACACTCTATGCTTAGTGCCCTTTGAGTACCTAGGACTGAAATGAAGCTGGTAGAGCATCCCACACAAACGAATGCTCCACATGCGAGTTTCACATGCCACCAACTCCACATTCTCACGCAACTTAAGCGCCACAGCCGTTTTCAGATAGCCCTCAATGCAAAGGCTCTACACGCAAATATTTGTGTGGGAGATAATTCAATCAAGGAAACACTGCATGTTGGTGAAGGGCATATTGAAGAAGGATCAGCCGAGTGGTTCTTGTGGGAGAACAACTCCATTTGGCTCACTAACTTCACACACCATCAGGCTTCTAAGCAGCTCTCAAGGAAACTCAGTTTTCACACTCAATGCTTAGTGCCCTTTGATTACCTAGGACTGAAATGAAGCTTGGTGAGCATCCCACACAAACGAATGCTCCACATGCGGGTTTCACATGCCACCAACTCCACATTCTCACGCAACTTCAGCGCCACAGCCGTTTTCAGATAGCCCTCAATGCAAAGGCTCTAGACACAAATATTGGTGTGAGAGCTAATTCAATCAAGGAAACACTGCATGTTGGTGAAGGGCATATTGAAGAAGGATCGGCCGAGTGGTTCTTGTGGGAGAACAACTCCATTTGGCTCACTAACTTCACACACCATCAGGCTTCCAAGCAGCTCTCAAGGAAACTCAGTTTTCACACTCTATTCTTAGTGCCCTTTGAGTGCATTATCGAGGAATGAACCTGGTAGAGCATCCCACACAAACGAATGCTCCACATGCGGGCTTCACATGCCACCAACTCCACATTGACAGGCAACTTCAGCGCCACAGCCGTTTTCAGATAGCCCTCAATGCAACGGCTCTAGAAGCAAATATTGGTGTGGGAGATAAGTCAATCAAGGAAACACTGCATGTTGGTGAAGGGCATATTGAAGAAGGATCAGTCGAGTGATTCTTGTGGGAGAACAACTCCATTTAGCTCACTAACTTCACACACCATCAGGCTTCCAAGCAGCTCTCAAGGAAACTCAGTTTTCACACTCTATGCTTAGTGACCTTTGAGTACCTAGGACTGAAATGAAGCTTGGTGAGCATCCCACACAAACGAATGCTCCACATGCGGGTTTCACATGCCACCAACTCCACATTCTCACGCAACTTCAGCGCCACAGCCGTTTTCAGATAGCCCTCAATGCAAAGGCTCTAGACGCAAATATTGGTGTGAGAGCTAATTCAATCAAGGAAACACTGCATGTTGGTGAAGGGCATATTGAAGAAGGATCAGCAGAGTGGTTCTTGTGGGAGAACAACTCCATTTGGCTCACTAACTTCACACACCATCAGGCTTCCAAGCAGCTCTCAAGGAAACTCAGTTTTCACACTCTATGCTTAGTGCTCTTGGAGGGCATTATCTAGGAATGAACCTGGTAGAGCATCCCACACAAACGAATGCTCCACATGCGGGTTTCACATGCCACCAACTCCACATTCACAGGCAACTTCAGCACCACAGCCGTTTTCAGATAGCCCTCAATGCAAAGGCTCTAGACGCAAATATTGGTGTGAGAGCTAATTCAATCAAGGAAACACTGCATGTTGGTGAAGGGCATATTGAAGAAGGATCGGCCGAGTGGTTCTTGTGGGAGAACAACTCCATTTGGCTCACTAACTTCACACACCATCAGGCTTCCAAGCAGCTCTCAAGGAAACTCAGTTTTCACACTCTATGCTTAGTGCCCTTTGATTACTTAGGACTGAAATGAAGCTTGGTGAGCATCCCACACAAACGAATGCTCCACATGCGGGTTTCACATGCCACCAACTCCACATTGACAGGCAACTTCAGCGCCACAGCCGTTTTCAGATAGCCCTCAATGCAAAGGCTCTAGACACAAATATTGGTGTGAGAGCTAATTCAATCAAGGAAACACTGCATGTTGGTGAAGGGCATATTGAAGAAGGATCGGCCGAGTGGTTCTTGTGGGAGAACAACTCCATTTGGCTCACTAACTTCACACACCATTAGGCTTCCAAGCAGCTCTCAAGGAAACTCAGTTTTCACACTCTATGCTTAGTGCCCTTTGAGTGCATTATCTAGGAATGAACCTGGTAGAACATCCCACACAAACGAATGCTCCACATGCGAGTTTCACATGCCACCAACTCCACATTCACAGGCAACTTCAGCGCCACAGCCGTTTTCAGATAGCCCTCAATGCAAAGGCTCTAGATGCAAATATTTGTGTGAGAGTTAATTCAATCGAGGAAGCACTGCATGTTGGTGAAGGGAATATTGAAGAAGGATCAGCCGAGTGGTTCTTGTGCGAGAACAACTCTATTTTGCTCACTAACTTCACACACCATCAGGCTTCCAAGCAGCTCTCAAGGAAACTCAGTTTTCACACTCTATGCTTAGTGCCCTTTGAGTACCTAGGACTTAAAGGAAGCTGGTAGAGCATCCCACACAAACGAATGCTCCACATGCGGGTTTCACATGCCACCAACTCCACATTCTCACGCAACTTCAGCGCCACAGCCGTTTTCAGATAGCCCTCAATGCAAAGGATCTAGACGCAAATATTGGTGTGAGAGTTAATTCAATCAAGGAAGCACTGCATGTTGGTGAAGGGCATATTGAAGAAGGATCAGCCGAGTGGTTCTTGTGGGAGAACAACTCCATTTGGCTCACTAACTTCACACACCATCAGGCTTCCAAGCAGCTCTCAAGGAAACTCAGTTTTCACACTCTATGCTTAGTGCCCTTTGAGTAGCTAGGAATGAAATGAAGCTGGTAGAGCATCCCACACAAACGAATGCTCCAAATGCGGGTTTCACATGCCACCAACTCCACATTCACACGCAACTTCAGCGCCACAGCCGTTTTCAGATAGCCCTCAATGCAAAGCTCTAGACGCAAATATTGGTGTGAGAGCTAATCCAATCAAGGAAACACTGCATGTTGGTGAAGGGCATATTGAAGAAGATCAGCCAAGTGGTTCTTGTGGGAGAACAACTCCATTTGGCTCACTAACTTCACACACCATCAGGCTTCCAAGCAGCTCTCAAGGAAACTCAGTTTTCACACTCTATGCTTAGTGCCCTTTGAGTGCATTATCTAGGAATGAACCTGGTAGAGCATCCCACACAAACGAATGCTTCACATGCGGGTTTCACATGCCACCAACTCCACATTCTCACGCAAATTCAGCGCCACAGCCGTTTTCAGATAGCCCTCAATGCAAAGGCTCTAGACGCAAATATTGGTGTGAGAGCTAATTCAATCAAGGAAACACTGCATGTTGGTGAAGGGCATATTGAAGAAGGATCAGCCGAGTGGTTCTTGTGGGAGAACAACTCCATTTGGCTCACTAACTTCACACACCATCAGGCTTCCAAGCAGCTCTCAAGGAAACTCAGTTTTCACACTCTATGCTTAGTGCCCTTTGAGTGCATTATCTAGGAATGAACCTGGTAGAGCATCCCACACAAACGAATGCTCCACATGCGGGTTTCACATGCCACCAACTCCACATTCACAGGCAACTTCAGCGCCACAGCCGTTTTCAGATAGCCCTCAATGCAAAGGCTCTACACGCAAATATTGATGTGAGAGCTAATTCAATCAAGGAAACACTGCATGTTGGTGAAGGGCATATTGAAGAAGGATCAGCCGAGTGGTTCTTGTGGGAGAACAACTCCATTTGGCTCACTAACTTCACACACCATCAGGCTTCCAAGCAGCTCTCAAGGAAACTCAGTTTTCACACTCTATGCTTAGTGCCCTTTGAGTGCATTATCTAAGAATGAACCTGGTAGAGCATCCCACACAAACGAATGCTCCACATGCGGGTTTCACATGCCACCAACTCCACATTCACAGGCAACTTCAGCACCACAGCCGTTTTCAGATAGCCCTCAATGCAAAGGCTCTACACGCAAATATTTGTGTGGGAGATAATTCAATCAAGGAAACACTGCATGTTGGTGAAGGGCATATTGAAGAAGGATCAGCCGAGTGGTTCTTGTGGGAGAACAACTCCATTTGGCTCACTAACTTCACAAACCATCAGGCTTCTAAGCAGCTCTCAAGGAAACTCAGTTTTCACACTCCATGCTTAGTGCCCTTTGAGTACCTAGGACTGACATGAAGCTTGGTGAGCATCCCACACAAACGAATGCTCCACATGCGGGTTTCACATGCCACCAACTCCACATTCACAGACAACTTCAGCGCCAAAGCCATTTTCAGATAGCCCTCAATGCAAAGGCTCTAGACGCAAATATTTGTGTGAGAGCTAATTCAATCAAGGAAACACTGCATGTTGGTGAAGGGCATATTGAAGAAGGATCGGAACTGTGGTTCTTGTGGGAGAACAACTCCATTTGGCTCACTAACTTCACACACCATCAGGCTTCCAAGCAGCTCTCAAGGAAACTCAGTTTTCACACTCTATTCTTGGTGCCCTTTGAGTGCATTTATCTAGGAATGAACCTGGTAGAGCATCCCACACAAACGAATGCTCCACATGCGGGTTTCACATGCCACCAACTCCACATTCACAGGCAACTTCAGCGCCACAGCCGTTTTCAGATAGCCCTCAATGCAACGGCTCTAGAAGCAAATATTGGTGTGGGAGATAATTCAATCAAGGAAACACTGCATGTTGGTGAAGGGCATATTGAAGAAGGATCAGTCGAGTGGTTCTTGTGGGAGAACAACTCCATTTAGCTCACTAACTTCACACACCATCAGGCTTCCAAGCAGCTCTCAAGGAAACTCAGTTTTCACACTCTATGCTTAGTGCCCTTTGAGTACCTAGGACTGACATGAAGCTTGGTGAGCATCCCACACAAACGAATGCTCCACATGCGGGTTTCACATGCCACCAACTCCACATTGTCACGCAACTTCAGCGCCACAGCCGTTTTCAGATAGCCCTCAATGCAAAGGCTCTAGACGCAAATATTGGTGTGAGAGCTAATTCAATCAAGGAAACACTGCATGTTGGTGAAGGGCATATTGAAGAAGGATCGGCGAGTGGTTCTTGTGGGAGAACAACTCCATTTGCTCACTAACTTCACACACCATCAGGCTTCCAAGCAGCTCTCAAGGAAACTCAGTTTTCACACTCTATGCTTAGTGCCCTTTGAGTGCATTATCTAGGAATGAACCTTGTAGAGCATCCCACACAAACGAATGCTCCACATGCGGTTGTCACATGCCACCAACTCCACATTCTCAGGCAACTTCAGCGCCACAGCCGTTTTCAGATAGCCCTCAATGCAAAGGCTCCTATATGCAAATATTGGTGTGAGAGTTAATTCATTCAAGGAAGCACTGCATGTTGGTGAAGGGCATATTGAAGAAGGATCAACCGAGTGGTTCTTGTGGGAGAACAACTCTATTTGGCTCACTAACTTCACACACCATCAGGCTTCCAAGCAGCTCTCAAGGAAACTCAGTTTTCACACTCTATGCTTAGTGCCCTTTGAGTGCATTATCTAGGAATGAACCTGGTAGAGCATCCCACACAAACGAATGCTCCACATGCGAGTTTCACATGCCACCAACTCCACATTCTCACGCAACTTCAGCGCCACAGCCGTTTTCAGATAGCCCTCAATGCAAAGGCTCTAGATGCAAATATTTGTGTGAGAGTTAATTCAATTTAGGAAGCACTGCATGTTGGTGAAGGGCATATTGAAGAAGGATCAGCTGAGTGGTTCTTGTGGGAGAACAACTCCATTTAGCTCACTAACTTCACACACCATCAGGCTTCCAAGCAGCTCTCAAGGAAACTCAGTTTTCACACTCTATGCTTAGTGCCCTTTGAGTACCTAGGACTTAAAGGAAGCTGGTAGAGCATCCCACACAAACGAATGCTCCACATGCGGGTTTCACATGCCACCAACTCCACATTCTCACGCAACTTCAGCGCCACAGCCGTTTTCAGATAGCCCTCAATTTAAGGCTCTAGACGCAAATATTGGTGTGAGAGTTAATTCAATCAAGGAAGCACTGCATGTTGGTGAAGGGCATATTGAAGAAGGATCAGCCGAGTGGTTCTTGTGGGAGAACAACTCCATTTGGCTCACTAACTTCACACACCATCAGGCTTCTAAGCAGCTCTCAAGGAAACTCAGTTTTCACACTCTATGCTTAGTGCCCTTTGATTACCTAGGACTGAAATGAAACTTGGTGAGCATCCCACACAAACGAATGCTCCACATGCGGGTTTCACATGCCACCAACTCCACATTCACAGGCAACTTCAGCGCCACAGCCGTTTTCAGATAGCCCTCAATGCAAAGGCTCTAGACGCAAATATTGGTGTGGGAGATAATTCAATCAAGGAAACACTGCATGTTGGTGAAGGGCATATTGAAGAAGGATCAGCCGAGTGGTTCTTGTGGGAGAACAACTCCATTTGGCTCACTAACTTCACACACCATCAGGCTTCCAAGCAGCTCTCAAGGAAACTCAGTTTTCACACTCTATGCTTAGTGCCCTTTGAGTGCATTATCTAGGAATGAACCTGGTAGAGCATCCCACACAAACGAATGCTCCACATGCGGTTGTCCCATGCCACCAACTCCACATTCTCAGGCAACTTCAGCGCCACAGCCGTTTTCAGCTAGCCCTCAATGCAAAGGCTCTAGATGCAAATATTGGTGTGAGAGTTAATTCATTCAAGGAAGCACTGCATGTTGGTGAAGGGCATATTGAAGAAGGATCAACCGAGTGGTTCTTGTGGGAGAACAACTCTATTTGGCTCACTAACTTCACACACCATCAGGCTTCCAAGCAGCTCTCAAGGAAACTCAGTTTTCACATTCTATGCTTAGTGCCCTTTGAGTACCTAGGACTTAAAGGAAGCTGGTAGAGCATCCCACACAAACGAATGCTCCACATGCGGGTTTCACATGCAACCAACTCCACATTCTCACGCAACTTCAGCGCCACAGTCATTTTCAGATAGCCCTCAATGCAAAGGATCTAGACGCAAATATTGGTGTGAGAGTTAATTCAATCAAGGAAGCACTGCATGTTGGTGAAGGGCATATTGAAGAAGGATCAGCCGAGTGGTTCTTGTGGGAGAACAACTCCATTTGGCTCACTAACTTCACACACCATCAGGCTTCCAAGCAGCTCTCAAGGAAACTCAGTTTTCACACTCTATGCTTAGTGCCCTTTGAGTGCATTATCTAGGAATGAACCTGGTAGAGCATCCCACAAAAACGAATGCTCCACATGCGGGTTTCACATGCCACCAACTCCACATTCTCACGCAACTTCAGCGCCACAGCCGTTTTCAGATAGCCCTCAATGCAAAGGCTCTAGACGCAAATATTGGTGTGAGAGCTAATTCAATCAAGGAAACCGTGCATGTTGGTGAAGGGCATATTAAGAAGGATCAGCCGAGTGGTTCTTGTGGGAGAACAACTCTATTTGGCTCACTAACTTCACACACCATCAGGCTTCCAAGCAGCTCTCAAGGAAACTCAGTTTTCACACTCTATTCTTGGTGCCCTTTGAGTAGCTAGGACTGAAATGAACCTGGTAGAGCATCCCACACAAACGAATGCTCCACATGCGGGTTTCACATGCCACCAACTCCACATCCTCACGCAACTTCAGCGCCACAGCCGTTTTCAGATAGCCCTCAATGCAATGGCTCTAGACGCAAATATTGGTGTGGGAGATAATTCAATCAAGGAAACACTGCATGTTGGTGAAGGGCATATTGAAGAAGGATCGGAACTGTGGTTCTTGTGGGAGAACAACTCCATTTAGCTCACTAACTTCACACACCATCAGGCTTCCAAGCAGCTCTCAAGGAAACTCAGTTTTCACACTCTATGCTTAGTGCTCTTTGAGTGCATTATCTAAGAATGAACCTGCTAGAGCATCCCACACAAACGAATGCTCCACATGCGGGTTTCACATGCCACCAACTCCACATTCACAGGCAACTTCAGCACCACAGCCGTTTTCAGATAGCCCTCAATGCAAAGGCTCTACACGCAAATATTTGTGTGGGAGATAATTCAATCAAGGAAACACTGCATGTTGGTGAAGGGCATATTGAAGAAGGATCAGCCGAGTGGTTCTTGTGGGAGAACAACTCCATTTGGCTCACTAACTTCACAAACCATCAGGCTTCCAAGCAGCTCTCAAGGAAACTCAGTTTTCACACTCTATGCTTAGTGCCCTTTGAGTACCTAGGACTGAAATGAAGCTTGGTGAGCATCCCACACAAACGAATGCTCCACATGTGGTTTCACATGCCACCAACTCGACATTCTCAGGCAACTTCAGCACCACAGCCGTTTTCAGATAGCCCTCAATGCAAAGGCTCTACACGCAAATATTTGTGTGGGAGATAATTCAATCAAGGAAACACTGCATGTTGGTGAAGGGCATATTGAAGAAGGATCGGCCGAGTGGTTCTTGTGGGAGAACAACTCCATTTGGCTCACTAACTTCACACACCATCAGGCTTCCAAGCAGCTCTCAAGGAAACTCAGTTTTCACACTCTATGCTTAGTGCCCTTTGAGTGCATTATCTAGGAATGAACCTGGTAGAGCATCCCACACAAACGAATGCTCCACATGCGGGTTTCACATGCCACCAACTCCACATTCACAGGCCAACTTCAGCGCCACAGCCGTTTTCAGATAGCCCTCAATGCAAAGGCTCTAGACGCAAATATTTGTGTGGGAGATAATTCAATCAAGGAAACTCTGCATGTTTGTGAAGGGCATATTGAAGAAGGATCGGAACTGTGGTTCTTGTGGGAGAACAACTCCATTTGGCTCACTAACTTCACAAACCATCAGGCTTCTAAGCAGCTCTCAAGGAAACTCAGTTTTCCACACTCTATGCTTAGTGCCCTTTGAGTGCATTATCTAGAATGAACCTGGTAGAGCATCCCACACAAACAAATGCTCCACATGCGGGTTTCACATGCCACCAACTCCACATTCTCACGCAACTTCAGCGCCACAGCCGTTTTCAGATAGCCCTCAATGCACTGTCTCTAGACGCAAATATTGGTGTGAGAGCTAATTCAATCAAGGAAACACTGCATGTTGGTGAAGGGCATATTGAAGAAGGATCAGTCGAGTGGTTCTTGTGGGAGAACAACTCCATTTAGCACACTAACTTCACACACCATCAGGCTTCCAAGCAGCTCTCAAGTAAACTCAGTTTTCACACTCTATGCTTAGTGCCCTTTGAGTACCTAGGACTGAAATGAAGCTGGTAGAGCATCCCACACAAACGAATGCTCCACATGCGAGTTTCACATGCCATCAACTCCACATTCACAGGCAACTTCAGCGTCACAGCCGTTTTCAGATAGCCCTCAATGCAAAGGCTCTACAACGCAAATATTTGTGTGGGAGATAATTCAATCAAGGAAACACTGCATGTTGGTGAAGGGCATATTGAAGAAGGATCAGCCGAGTGGTTCTTGTGGGACAACAGCTCCATTTGGCTCACTAACTTCACACACCATCAGGCTTCCAAGCAGCTATCAAGGAAACTCAGTTTTCACACTCTATGCTTAGTGCCCTTTGAGTACCTAGGACTGAAATGAAGGCTTGGTGAGCATCCCACACAAACGAATGCTCCACATGTGGGTTTCACATGCCACCAACCTCGACATTCACAGGCAACTTCAGCACCACAGCCGTTTTCAGATAGCCCTCAATGCAAAGGCTCTACACGCAATATTTGTGTGGGAGATAATTCAATCAAGGAAACACTGCATGTTGGTGAAGGGCATATTGAAGAAGGATCGGCCGAGTGGTTCTTGTGGGAGAACAACTCATTTGGCTCACTAACTTCACACACCATCAGGCTTCCAAGCAGCTCTCAAGGAAACTCAGTTTTCACACTCTATGCTTAGTGCCCTTTGAGTGCATTATCTAGGAATGAACCTGGTAGAGCATCCCACACAAACGAATGCTCCACATGCGGGTTTCACATGCCACCAACTCCACATTCACAGGCAACTTCAGCGCCACAGCCGTTTTCAGATAGCCCTCAATGCAAAGGCTCTAGACGCAAATATTTGTGTGGGAGATAATTCAATCAAGGAAACTCTGCATGTTTGTGAAGGGCATATGAAGAAGGATCAGCCGAGTGGTTCTTGTGGGAGAACAACTCCATTTGGCTCACTAACTTCACAAAACCATCAGGCTTCTAAGCAGCTCTCAAGGAAACTCAGTTTTCACACTCTATGCTTAGTGCCCTTTGAGTGCATTATCTAGGAATGAACCTGGTTAGAGCATCCCACACAAACAAATGCTCCACATGCGGGTTTCACATGCCACCAACTCCACATTCTCACGCAACTTCAGCGCCACAGCCGTTTTCAGATAGCCCTCAATGCACTGTCTCTAGACGCAAATATTGGTGTGAGAGCTAATTCAATCAAGGAAACACTGCATGTTGTGAAGGGCATATTGAAGAAGGATCAGTCGAGTGGTTCTTGTGGGAGAACAACTCCATTTAGCACACTAACTTCACACACCATCAGGCTTCCAAGCAGCTCTCAAGTAAACTCAGTTTTCACACTCTATGCTTAGTGCCCTTTGAGTACCTAGGACTGAAATGAAGGCTGGTAGAGCATCCCACACAAACGAATGCTCCACATGCGAGTTTCACATGCCATCAACTCCACATTCACAGGCAACTTCAGCGTCACAGCCGTTTTCAGATAGCCCTCAATGCAAAGGCTCTACACGCAAATATTTGTGTGGGAGATAATTCAATCAAGGAAACACTGCATGTTGGTGAAGGGCATATTGAAGAAGGATCAGCCGAGTGGTTCTTGTGGGACAACAGCTCCATTTGGCTCACTAACTTCACACACCATCAGGCTTCCAAGCAGCTATCAAGGAAACTCAGTTTTCACACTCTATGCTTAGTGCCCTTTGAGTACCTAGGACTGAAATGAATCTTGGTGAGCATCCCACACAAAACGAATGCTCCACATGCGGGTTTCACATGCCACCAACTCCACATTCTCACGCAACTTCAGCGCCACAGCCGTTTTCAGATAGCCCTCAATGCAAAGGCTCTAGACGCAAATATTGGTGTGAGAGCTAATTCAATCAAGGAAACACTGCATGTTGGTGAAGGGCATATTGAAGAAGGATCAGCCGAGTGGTTCTTGTGGGAGAACAACTCCATTTGGCTCACTAACTTCACACACCATCAGGCTTCCAAGCAGCTCTCAAGGAAACTCAGTTTTCACACTCTATGCTTAGTGCCCTTTGAGTACCTAGGACTGAAATGAAGCTTGGTGAGCATCCCACACAAACGAATGCTCCACATGCGGGTTTCACATGCCACCAACTCCACATTCACAGGCAACTTCAGCGCCACAGCTGTTTTCAGATAGCCCTCAATGCAAAGGCTCTAGACACAAATATTTGTGTGAGAGCTAATTCAATCAAGAAAACACTGCATGTTGGTGAAGGGCATATTGAAGAAGGATCGGAACTGTGGTTCTTGTGGGAGAACAACTCCATTTGACTCACTAACTTCACACACCATCAGTCTTCCAAGCAGCTCTCAAGGAAACTCAGTTTTCACACTCTATGCTTAGTGCCCTTTGAGTACCTAGGACTGAAATGAAGCTTGGTGAGCATCCCACACAAACGAATGCTCCACCTGCGGGTTTCACATGCCACCAACTCCACATTGACAGGCAACTCAGCGCCACAGCCGTTTTCAGATAGCCCTCAATGCAAAGGCTCTAGACGCAAATATTGGTGTGAGAGCTAATTCAATCAAGGAAACACTGCATGTTGGTGAAGGGCATATTGAAGAAGGATCAGCCGAGTGGTTCTTGTGGGAGAAAAACTCCATTGACTCACTAACTTCACACACCATCAGGCTTCCAAGCAGCTCTCAAGGAAACTCAGTTTTCACACTCCATGTTTAGTGCCCTTTGAGTGCATTATCTAGGAATGAACCTGGTAGAGCATCCCACACAAACGAATGCTCCCACATGCGGCTTTCACATGCCACGCAACTCCACATTCTCAGGCAACTTCAGCGCCACAGCCGTTTTCAGATAGCCCTCAATGCAAAGGCTCTAGACGCAAATATTGGTGTGAGAGCTAATTCAATCAAGAAAACACTGCATGTTGGTGAAGGGCATATTGAAGAAGGATCAGCCGAGTGGTTCTTGTGGGAGAACAACTCCATTTGCTCACTAACTTCACACACCATCAGGCTTCCAAGCAGCTCTCAAGGAAACTCAGTTTTCACACTCTATGCTTAGTGCCCTTTGAGTGCATTATCTAGGAATGAACCTGGTAGAGCATCCCACACAAACGAATGCTCCACATGTGGGTTTCACATGCCACCAACTCCACATTCTCACGCAACTTCAGCGCCACAGCCGTTTTTCAGATAGCCCTCAATGCAAAGGCTCTAGACGCAAATATTGGTGTGAGAGCTAATTCAATCAAGGAAACACTGCATGTTGGTGAAGGGCATATTGAAGAAGGATCAGCCGAGTGGTTCTTGTGGGAGAACATCTCCATTTGGCTCACTAACTTCACACACCTTCAGGCTTCCAGGCAGCTCTCAAGGAAACTCAGTTTTCACACTCTATGCTTAGTGCCCTTTGAGTGCATTATCTAGGAATGAACCTGGTAGAGCATCCCACACAAACGAATGCTCCACATGCGGGTTTCACATGCCACCAACTCCACATTCACAGGCAACTTCAGCGCCACAGCCGTTTTCAGATAGCCCTCAATGCAAAGGCTCTAGACGCAAATATTGGTGTGAGAGCTAATTCAATCAAGGAAACACTGCATGTTGGTGAAGGGCATATTGAAGAAGGATCAGCCGAGTGGTTCTTGTGGAGAACAACTCCATTTGGCTCACTAACTTCACACACCATCAGGCTTCCAAGCAGCTCTCAAGGAAACTCAGTTTTCACACTCTATGCTTAGTGCCCTTTGAGTACCTAGGACTGAAATGAAGCTTGGTGAGCATCCCACACAAACGAATGCTCCACATGCGGCTTTCACATGCCACCAACTCCACATTCACAGGCAACTTCAGCGCCACAGCCGTTTTCAGATAGCCCTCAATGCAAAGGCTCTAGACGCAAATATTGGTGTGAGAGCTAATTCAATCAAGAAAAACACTGCATGTTGGTGAAGGGCATATTGAAGAAGGATCAGCCGAGTGGTTCTTGTGGGAGAACAACTCCATTTGGCTCACTAACTTCACACACCATCAGGCTTCTAAGCAGCTCTCAAGGAAACTCATTTTTCACACTCTATGCTTAGTGCCCTTTGAGTGCCTAGGACAGAAATGAAGCTTGGTGAGCATCCCACACAAACGAATGCTCCACATCCGGGTTTCACATGCCACCAACTCCACATTCACAGACAACTTCAGCGCCACAACCATTTTCATATAGCCCTCAATGCAAAGGCTCTAGACGCAAATATTGGTGTGAGAGCTAATTCAATCAAGGAAACACTGCATGTTGGTGAAGGGCATATTGAAGAAGGATCGGAACTGTGTGGAGAACAACTCCATTTGGCTCACTAACTTCACACACCATCAGGCTTCCCCAAGCAGCTCTCAAGGAAACTCAGTTTTCACACTCTATGCTTAGTGCCCTTTGAGTACCTAGGAATGAAATGAAGCTTGGTGAGCATCCCACACAAACGAATGCTCCACATGCGGGTTTCACATGCCACCAACTCCACATTCTCACGCAACTTCAGCGCCACAGCCGTTTTCAGATAGCCCTCAATGCAAAGGCTCTAGACGCAAATATTGGTGTGAGAGCTAATTCAATCAAGGAAACACTGCATGTTGGTGAAGGGCATATTGAAGAAGGATTCGGCCGAGTGGTTCTTGTGGAGAACAACTCCATTTGGCTCACTAACTTCACACACCATCAGGCTTCCAAGCAGCTCTCAAGGAAACTCAGTTTTCACACTCTATGCTTAGTGCCCTTTGAGTGCATTATCTAGGAATGAACCTGGTAGAGCATCCCACACAAACGAATGCTCCACATGCGGGTTTCACATGCCACCAACTCCACATTCTCACGCAACTTCAGCGCCACAGCCGTTTTCAGATAGCCCTCAATGCAAAGGATCTAGACGCAAATATTGGTGTGAGAGCTAATTCAATCAAGGAAACACTGCATGTTGGTGAAGGGCATATTGAAGAAGGATCAGCCGAGTGGTTCTTGTGGGAGAACAACTCCATTTGGCTCACTAACTTCACACACCATCAGGCTTCCAAGCAGCTCTCAAGGAAACTCAGTTTTCACACTCTATGCTTAGTGCCCTTTGAGTACCTAGGACTTATGAAAAAATGAAGCTTGGTGAGCATCCCACACAAACGAATGCTCCACATGCGGGTTTCACATGCCACCAACTCCACATTCTCACGCAACTTAAGCGCCACAGCCGTTTTCAGATAGCCCTCAATGCAAAGGCTCTAGACGCAAATATTGGTGTGAGAGCTAATTCAATCAAGGAAACACTGCATGTTGGTGAAGGGCATATTGAAGAAGGATCAGCCGAGTGGTTCTTGTGGGAGAACAACTCCATTTGGCTCACTAACTTCACACACCATCAGGCTTCCAAGCAGCTCTCAAGGAAACTCAGTTTTCACACTCTATGCTTAGTGCCCTTTGAGTAGCTAGGACTGAAATGAAGCTTGGTGAGCATCCCACACAAACGAATGCTCCACATGCGGGTTTCACATGCCACCAACTCCACATTCACAGGCAACTTCAGCGCCACAGCCGTTTTCAGATAGCCCTCAATGCAAAGGCTCTAGACGCAAATATTTGTGTGAGAGCTAATTCAATCAAGGAAACAGTGCATGTTGGTGAAGGGCATATTGAAGAAGGATCGGCCGAGTGGTTCTTGTGGGAGAACAACTCCATTTGGCTCACTAACTTCACACACCATCAGGCTTCCAAGCAGCTCTCAAGGAAACTCAGTTTTCACACTCTATGCTTAGTGCCCTTTGAGTGCATTATCTAGGAATGAACCTGGTAGAGCATCCCACACAAACGAATGCTCCACATGCGGGTTTCACATGCCACCAACTCCACATTCACAGGCAACTTCAGCGCCACAGCCGTTTTCAGATAGCCCTCAATACAAAGGCTCTAGACGCAAATATTGGTGTGAGAGCTAATTCAATCAAGGAAACACTGCATGTTGGTGAAGGGCATATTGAAGAAGGATCAGCCGAGTGGTTCTTGTGGGAGAACAACTCCATTTGGCTCACTAACTTCACACACCATCAGGCTTCCAAGCAGCTCTCAAGGAAACTCAGTTTTCACACTCTATGCTTAGTGCCCTTTGAGTGCATTATCTAGGAATGAACCTGGTAGAGCATCCCACACAAACGAATGCTCCACATGCGGGTTTCACATGCCACCAACTCCACATTCTCACGCAACTTCAGCGCCACAGCCGTTTTCAGATAGCCCTCAATGCAAAGGATCTAGACGCAAATATTGGTGTGAGAGCTAATTCAATCAAGGAAACACTGCATGTTGGTGAAGGGCATATTGAAGAAGGATCAGCCGAGTGGTTCTTGTGAGAGAACAACTCCATTTGGCTCACTAACTTCACACACCATCAGGCTTCCAAGCAGCTCTCAAGGAAACTCAGTTTTCACACTCTATGCTTAGTGCCCTTTGAGTGCATTATCTAGGAATGAACCTGGTAGAGCATCCCACACAAACGAATGCTCCACATGCGGGTTTCACATGCCACCAACTCCACATTCTCACGCAACTTCAGCGCCACAGCCGTTTTCAGATAGCCCTCAATGCAAAGGCTCTAGACGCAAATATTGGTGTGAGAGCTAATTCAATCAAGGAAACACTGCATGTTGGTGAAGGGCATATTGAAGAAGGATCAGCCGAGTGGTTCTTGTGGGAGAACAACTCCATTTGGCTCACTAACTTCACACACCATCAGGCTTCCAAGCAGCTCTCAAGGAAACTCAGTTTTCACACTCTATGCTTAGTGCCCTTTGAGTACCTAGGACTGAAATGAAGCTTGGTGAGCATCCCACACAAACGAATGCTCCACCTGCGGGTTTCACATGCCACCAACTCCACATTCTCACGCAACTTCAGCGCCACAGCCGTTTTCAGATAGCCCTCAATGCAAAGGCTCTAGACGCAAATATTGGTGTGAGAGCTAATTCAATCAAGGAAACACTGCATGTTGGTGAAGGGCATATTGAAGAAGGATCAGCCGAGTGGTTCTTGTGGGAGAACAACTCCATTTGGCTCACTAACTTCACATACCATCAGGCTTCTAAGCAGCTATCAAGGAAACTCAGTTTTCACACTCTATGCTTAGTGCCCTTTGAGTGCATTATCTAGGAATGAACCTGGTAGAGCATCCCACACAAACGAATGCTCCACATGCGGGTTTCACATGCCACCAACTCCACATTCACAGGCAACTTCAGCGCCACAGCCGTTTTCAGATAGCCCTCAATGCAAATGCCCTAGACGCAAATATTGGTGTGAGAGCTAATTCAATCAAGGAAACACTGCATGTTGGTGAAGGGCACATTGAAGAAGGATCAGCCGAGTGGTTCTTGTGGGAGAACAACTCCATTTGGCTCACTAACTTCACACACCATCAGGCTTCCAAGCAGCTCTCAAGGAAACTCAGTTTTCACACTCTATGCTTAGTGCCCTTTGAGGACCTAGGACTGAAATGAAGCTTGGTGAGCATCCCACACAAACGAATGCTCCACATGCGGGTTTCACATGCCACCAACTCCACATTCTCACGCAACTTCAGCGCCACAGCCGTTTTCAGATAGCCCTCAATGCAAAGGCTCTAGACGCAAATATTGGTGTGAGAGCTAATTCAATCAAGGAAACACTGCATGTTGGTGAAGGGCATATTGAAGAAGGATCAGCCGAGTGGTTCTTGTGGGAGAACAACTCCATTTGGCTCACTAACTTCACACACCATCAGGCTTCCAAGCAGCTCTCAAGGAAACTCAGTTTTCACACTCTATGCTTAGTGCCCTTTGAGTGCATTATCTAGGAATGAACCTGGTAGAGCATCCCACACAAATGAATGCTCCACATGCGGGTTTCACATGCCACCAACTCCACATTCTCACGCAACTTCAGCGCCACAGCCGTTTTCAGATAGCCCTCAATGCAAAGGCTCTAGACGCAAATATTGGTGTGAGAGCTAATTCAATCCAGGAAACACTGCATGTTGGTGAAGGGCATATTGAAGAAGGATCGGAACTGTGGTTCTTGTGGGAGAACAACTCCATTTGACTCACTAACTTCACACACCATCAGTCTTCCAAGCAGCTCTCAAGGAAACTCAGTTTTCACACTCTATGCTTAGTGCCCTTTGAGTACCTAGGACTGAAATGAAGCTTGGTGAGCATCCCACACAAACGAATGCTCCACCTGCGGGTTTCACATGCCACCAACTCCACATTGACAGGCAACTCAGCGCCACAGCCGTTTTCAGATAGCCCTCAATGCAAAGGCTCTAGACGCAAATATTGGTGTGAGAGCTAATTCAATCAAGGAAACACTGCATGTTGGTGAAGGGCATATTGAAGAAGGATCAGCCGAGTGGTTCTTGTGGGAGAACAACTCCATTTGACTCACTAACTTCACACACCATCAGGCTTCCAAGCAGCTCTCAAGGAAACTCAGTTTTCACACTCCATGTTTAGTGCCCTTTGAGTGCATTATCTAGGAATGAACCTGGTAGAGCATCCCACACAAACGAATGCTCCACATGCGGCTTTCATATGCCACCAACTCCACATTCTCAGGCAACTTCAGCGCCACAGCCGTTTTCAGATAGCCCTCAATGCAAAGGCTCTAGACGCAAATATTGGTGTGAGAGCTAATTCAATCAAGAAAACACTGCATGTTGGTGAAGGGCATATTGAAGAAGGATCAGCCGAGTGGTTCTTGTGGGAGAACAACTCCATTTGGCTCACTAACTTCACACACCATCAGGCTTCCAAGCAGCTCTCAAGGAAACTCAGTTTTCACACTCTATGCTTAGTGCCCTTTGAGTGCATTATCTAGGAATGAACCTGGTAGAGCATCCCACACAAACGAATGCTCCACATGTGGGTTTCACATGCCACCAACTCCACATTCTCACGCAACTTCAGCGCCACAGCCGTTTTCAGATAGCCCTCAATGCAAAGGCTCTAGACGCAAATATTGGTGTGAGAGCTAATTCAATCAAGGAAACACTGCATGTTGGTGAAGGGCATATTGAAGAAGGATCAGCCGAGTGGTTCTTGTGGGAGAACATCTCCATTTGGCTCACTAACTTCACACACCTTCAGGCTTCCAGGCAGCTCTCAAGGAAACTCAGTTTTCACACTCTATGCTTAGTGCCCTTTGAGTGCATTATCTAGGAATGAACCTGGTAGAGCATCCCACACAAACGAATGCTCCACATGCGGGTTTCACATGCCACCAACTCCACATTCACAGGCAACTTCAGCGCCACAGCCGTTTTCAGATAGCCCTCAATGCAAAGGCTCTAGACGCAAATATTGGTGTGAGAGCTAATTCAATCAAGGAAACACTGCATGTTGGTGAAGGGCATATTGAAGAAGGATCAGCCGAGTGGTTCTTGTGAGAGAACAACTCCATTTGGCTCACTAACTTCACACACCATCAGGCTTCCAAGCAGCTCTCAAGGAAACTCAGTTTTCACACTCTATGCTTAGTGCCCTTTGAGTACCTAGGACTGAAATGAAGCTTGGTGAGCATCCCACACAAACGAATGCTCCACATGCGGCTTTCACATGCCACCAACTCCACATTCACAGGCAACTTCAGCGCCACAGCCGTTTTCAGATAGCCCTCAATGCAAAGGCTCTAGACGCAAATATTGGTGTGAGAGCTAATTCAATCAAGAAAACACTGCATGTTGGTGAAGGGCATATTGAAGAAGGATCAGCCGAGTGGTTCTTGTGGGAGAACAACTCCATTTGGCTCACTAACTTCACACACCATCAGGCTTCTAAGCAGCTCTCAAGGAAACTCATTTTTCACACTCTATGCTTAGTGCCCTTTGAGTGCCTAGGACTGAAATGAAGCTTGGTGAGCATCCCACACAAACGAATGCTCCACATCCGGGTTTCACATGCCACCAACTCCACATTCACAGACAACTTCAGCGCCACAACCATTTTCATATAGCCCTCAATGCAAAGGCTCTAGACGCAAATATTGGTGTGAGAGCTAATTCAATCAAGGAAACACTGCATGTTGGTGAAGGGCATATTGAAGAAGGATCGGAACTGTGGTTCTTGTGGGAGAACAACTCCATTTGGCTCACTAACTTCACACACCATCAGGCTTCCAAGCAGCTCTCAAGGAAACTCAGTTTTCACACTCTATGCTTAGTGCCCTTTGAGTACCTAGGACTGAAATGAAGCTTGGTGAGCATCCCACACAAACGAATGCTCCACATGCGGGTTTCACATGCCACCAACTCCACATTCTCACGCAACTTCAGCGCCACAGCCGTTTTCAGATAGCCCTCAATGCAAAGGCTCTAGACGCAAATATTGGTGTGAGAGCTAATTCAATCAAGGAAACACTGCATGTTGGTGAAGGGCATATTGAAGAAGGATCGGCCGAGTGGTTCTTGTGGGAGAACAACTCCATTTGGCTCACTAACTTCACACACCATCAGGCTTCCAAGCAGCTCTCAAGGAAACTCAGTTTTCACACTCTATGCTTAGTGCCCTTTGAGTGCATTATCTAGGAATGAACCTGGTAGAGCATCCCACACAAACGAATGCTCCACATGCGGGTTTCACATGCCACCAACTCCACATTCTCACGCAACTTCAGCGCCACAGCCGTTTTCAGATAGCCCTCAATGCAAAGGATCTAGACGCAAATATTGGTGTGAGAGCTAATTCAATCAAGGAAACACTGCATGTTGGTGAAGGGCATATTGAAGAAGGATCAGCCGAGTGGTTCTTGTGGGAGAACAACTCCATTTGGCTCACTAACTTCACACACCATCAGGCTTCCAAGCAGCTCTCAAGGAAACTCAGTTTTCACACTCTATGCTTAGTGCCCTTTGAGTACCTAGGACTGAAATGAAGCTTGGTGAGCATCCCACACAAACGAATGCTCCACATGCGGGTTTCACATGCCACCAACTCCACATTCTCACGCAACTTAAGCGCCACAGCCGTTTTCAGATAGCCCTCAATGCAAAGGCTCTAGACGCAAATATTGGTGTGAGAGCTAATTCAATCAAGGAAACACTGCATGTTGGTGAAGGGCATATTGAAGAAGGATCAGCCGAGTGGTTCTTGTGGGAGAACAACTCCATTTGGCTCACTAACTTCACACACCATCAGGCTTCCAAGCAGCTCTCAAGGAAACTCAGTTTTCACACTCTATGCTTAGTGCCCTTTGAGTAGCTAGGACTGAAATGAAGCTTGGTGAGCATCCCACACAAACGAATGCTCCACATGCGGGTTTCACATGCCACCAACTCCACATTCACAGGCAACTTCAGCGCCACAGCCGTTTTCAGATAGCCCTCAATGCAAAGGCTCTAGACGCAAATATTTGTGTGAGAGCTAATTCAATCAAGGAAACAGTGCATGTTGGTGAAGGGCATATTGAAGAAGGATCGGCCGAGTGGTTCTTGTGGGAGAACAACTCCATTTGGCTCACTAACTTCACACACCATCAGGCTTCCAAGCAGCTCTCAAGGAAACTCAGTTTTCACACTCTATGCTTAGTGCCCTTTGAGTGCATTATCTAGGAATGAACCTGGTAGAGCATCCCACACAAACGAATACTCCACATGCGGGTTTCACATGCCACCAACTCCACATTCACAGGCAACTTCAGCGCCACAGCCGTTTTCAGATAGCCCTCAATACAAAGGCTCTAGACGCAAATATTGGTGTGAGAGCTAATTCAATCAAGGAAACACTGCATGTTGGTGAAGGGCATATTGAAGAAGGATCAGCCGAGTGGTTCTTGTGGGAGAACAACTCCATTTGGCTCACTAACTTCACACACCATCAGGCTTCCAAGCAGCTCTCAAGGAAACTCAGTTTTCACACTCTATGCTTAGTGCCCTTTGAGTGCATTATCTAGGAATGAACCTGGTAGAGCATCCCACACAAACGAATGCTCCACATGCGGGTTTCACATGCCACCAACTCCACATTCTCACGCAACTTCAGCGCCACAGCCGTTTTCAGATAGCCCTCAATGCAAAGGCTCTAGACACAAATATTGGGGTGAGAGCTAATTCAATCAAGGAAACACTGCATGTTGGTGAAGGGCATATTGAAGAAGGATCAGCCGAGTGGTTCTTGTGAGAGAACAACTCCATTTGGCTCACTAACTTCACACACCATCAGGCTTCCAAGCAGCTCTCAAGGAAACTCAGTTTTCACACTCTATGCTTAGTGCCCTTTGAGTGCATTATCTAGGAATGAACCTGGTAGAGCATCCCACACAAACGAATGCTCCACATGCGGGTTTCACATGCCACCAACTCCACATTCTCACGCAACTTCAGCGCCACAGCCGTTTTCAGATAGCCCTCAATGCAAAGGCTCTAGACGCAAATATTGGTGTGAGAGCTAATTCAATCAAGGAAACACTGCATGTTGGTGAAGGGCATATTGAAGAAGGATCAGCCGAGTGGTTCTTGTGGGAGAACAACTCCATTTGGCTCACTAACTTCACACACCATCAGGCTTCCAAGCAGCTCTCAAGGAAACTCAGTTTTCACACTCTATGCTTAGTGCCCTTTGAGTACCTAGGACTGAAATGAATCTTGGTGAGCATCACATAAACGAATGCTCCACATGCGGGTTTCACATGCCACCAACTCCACATTCTCACGCAACTTCAGCGCCACAGCCGTTTTCAGATAGCCCTCAATGCAAAGGCTCTAGACGCAAATATTTGTGTGAGAGCTAATTCAATCAAGGAAACACTGCATGTTGGTGAAGGGCATATTGAAGCAGGATCAGCCGAGTGGTTCTTGTGGGAGAACAACTCCATTTGGCTCACTAACTTCACACACCATCAGGCTTCCAAGCAGCTCTCAAGGAAACTCAGTTTTCACACTCTATGCTTAGTGCCCTTTGAGTACCTAGGACTGAAATGAAGCTTGGTGAGCATCCCACACAAACGAATGCTCCACATGCGGGTTTCACATGCCACCAACTCCACATTCACAGGCAACTTCAGCGCCACAGCCGTTTTCAGATAGCCCTCAATGCAAAGACTCTAGACGCAAATATTGGTGTGAGAGCTAATTCAATCAAGGAAACACTGCATGTTGGTGAAGGGCATATTGAAGAAGGATCAGCCGAGTGGTTCTTGTGGGAGAACAACTCCATTTGGCTCACTAACTTCACACACCATCAGGCTTCCAAGCAGCTCTCAAGGAAACTCAGTTTTCACACTCTATGCTTAGTGCCCTTTGAGTGCATTATCTAGGAATGAACCTGGTAGAGCATCCCACACAAACGAATGCTCCACATGCGGGTTTCACATGCCACCAACTCCACATTCACAGGCAACTTCAGCGCCACAGCCGTTTTCAGATAGCCCTCAATACAAAGGCTCTAGACGCAAATATTGGTGTGAGAGCTAATTCAATCAAGGAAACACTGCATGTTGGTGAAGGGCATATTGAAGAAGGATCAGCCGAGTGGTTCTTGTGGGAGAACAACTCCATTTGGCTCACTAACTTCACACACCATCAGGCTTCCAAGCAGCTCTCAAGGAAACTCAGTTTTCACACTCTATGCTTAGTGCCCTTTGAGTACCTAGGACTGAAATGAAGCTTGGTGAGCATCCCACACAAACGAATGCTCCACCTGCGGGTTTCACATGCCACCAACTCCACATTCTCACGCAACTTCAGCGCCACAGCCGTTTTCAGATAGCCCTCAATGCAAAGGCTCTAGACGCAAATATTGGTGTGAGAGCTAATTCAATCAAGGAAACACTGCATGTTGGTGAAGGGCATATTGAAGAAGGATCAGCCGAGTGGTTCTTGTGGGAGAACAACTCCATTTGGCTCACTAACTTCACACACCATCAGGCTTCTAAGCAGCTATCAAGGAAACTCAGTTTTCACACTCTATGCTTAGTGCCCTTTGAGTGCATTATCTAGGAATGAACCTGGTAGAGCATCCCACACAAACGAATGCTCCACATGCGGGTTTCACATGCCACCAACTCCACATTCACAGGCAACTTCAGCGCCACAGCCGTTTTCAGATAGCCCTCAATGCAAATGCCCTAGACGCAAATATTGGTGTGAGAGCTAATTCAATCAAGGAAACACTGCATGTTGGTGAAGGGCACATTGAAGAAGGATCAGCCGAGTGGTTCTTGTGGGAGAACAACTCCATTTGGCTCACTAACTTCACACACCATCAGGCTTCCAAGCAGCTCTCAAGGAAACTCAGTTTTCACACTCTATGCTTAGTGCCCTTTGAGGACCTAGGACTGAAATGAAGCTTGGTGAGCATCCCACACAAACGAATGCTCCACATGCGGGTTTCACATGCCACCAACTCCACATTGTCACGCAACTTCAGCGCCACAGCCGTTTTCAGATAGCCCTCAATGCAAAGGCTCTAGACGCAAATATTGGTGTGAGAGCTAATTCAATCAAGGAAACACTGCATGTTGGTGAAGGGCATATTGAAGAAGGATCAGCCGAGTGGTTCTTGTGGGAGAACAACTCCATTTGGCTCACTAACTTCACACACCATCAGGCTTCCAAGCAGCTCTCAAGGAAACTCAGTTTTCACACTCTATGCTTAGTGCCCTTTGAGTACCTAGGACTGAAATGAAGCTTGGTGAGCATCCCACACAAACGAATGCTCCACATGCGGGTTTCACATGCCACCAACTCCACATTCACAGGCAACTTCAGCGCCACCACCGTTTTCAGATAGCCCTCAATGCAAAGGCTCTAGACACAAATATTGGTGTGAGAGCTAATTCAATCAAGGAAACACTGCATGTTGGTGAAGGGCATATTGAAGAAGGATCAGCCGAGTGGTTCTTGTGGGAGAACAACTCCATTTGGCTCACTAACTTCACACACCATCAGGCTTCCAAGCAGCTCTCAAGGAAACTCAGTTTTCACACTCTATGCTTAGTGCCCTTTGAGTACCTAGGACTGACATGAAGCTTGGTGAGCATCCCACACAAACGAATGCTCCACATGCGGGTTTCACATGCCACCAACTCCACATTCTCACGCAACTTCAGCGCCACAGCCGTTTTCAGATAGCCCTCAATGCAAAGGCTCTAGACGCAAATATTGGTGTGAGAGCTAATTCAATCCAGGAAACACTGCATGTTGGTGAAGGGCATATTGAAGAAGGATCAGCCGAGTGGTTCTTGTGGGAGAACAACTCCATTTGGCTCACTAACTTCACACACCATCAGGCTTCCAATCAGTTCTCAATGAATCTCAGTTTTCACACTCTATGCTTAGTGCCCTTTGAGTGCATTATCTAGGAATGAACCTGGTAGAGCATCCCACACAAACGAATGCTCCACATGCGGGTTTCACATGCCACCAACTCCACATTCTCACGCAACTTTAGCGCCACAGCCGTTTTCAGATAGCCCTCAATGCAAATGCTCTAGACGCAAATATTGGTGTGAGAGCTAATTCAATCAAGGAAACACTGCATGTTGGTGAAGGGCATATTGAAGAAGGATCAGCCGAGTGGTTCTTGTGGGAGAACAACTCCATTTGGCTCACTAACTTCACACACCATCAGGCTTCCAAGCAGCTCTCAAGGAAACTCAGTTTTCACACTCTATGCTTAGTGCCCTTTGAGTACCTAGGACTGAAATGAAGCTTGGTGAGCATCCCACACAAACGAATGCTCCACATGCGGGTTTCACATGCCACCAACTCCACATTGACAGGCAACTTCAGCGCCACAGCCGTTTACAGATAGCCCTCAATGCAAAGGCTCTAGACGCAAATATTGGTGTGAGAGCTAATTCAATCAAGGAAACACTGCATGTTGGTGAAGGGCATATTGAAGAAGGATCAGCCGAGTGGTTCTTGTGGGAGAACAACTCCATTTGGCTCACTAACTTCACACACCATCAGGCTTCCAAGCAGCTCTCAAGGAAACTCAGTTTTCACACTCTATGCTTAGTGCCCTTTGAGTGCATTATCTAGGAATGAACCTGGTAGAGCATCCCACACAAACGAATGCTCCACATGCGGGTTTCACATGCCACCAACTCCACATTCTCACGCAACTTCAGCGCCACAGCCGTTTTCAGATAGCCCTCAATGCAAAGGCTCTAGACGCAAATATTGGTGTGAGAGCTAATTCAATCAAGGAAACACTGCATGTTGGTGAAGGGCATATTGAAGAAGGATCAGCCAAGTGGTTCTTGTGGGAGAACAACTCCATTTGGCTCACTAACTTCACACACCATCAGGCTTCCAAGCAGCTCTCAAGGAAACTCAGTTTTCACACTCTATGCTTAGTGCCCTTTGAGTGCATTATCTAGGAATGAACCTGGTAGAGCATCCCACACAAACGAATGCTCCACATGCGGGTTTCACATGCCACCAACTCCACATTCACAGACAACTTCAGCGCCAAAGCCATTTTCAGATAGCCCTCAATGCAAAGGCTCTAGACGCAAATATTTGTGTGAGAGCTAATTCAATCAAGGAAACACTGCATGTTGGTGAAGGGCATATTGAAGAAGGATCGGAACTGTGGTTCTTGTGGGAGAACAACTCCATTTGGCTCACTAACTTCACACACCATCAGGCTTCCAAGCAGCTCTCAAGGAAACTCAGTTTTCACACTCTATTCTTGGTGCCCTTTGAGTGCATTATCTAGGAATGAACCTGGTAGAGCATCCCACACAAACGAATGCTCCACATGCGGGTTTCACATGCCACCAACTCCACATTCACAGGCAACTTCAGCGCCACAGCCGTTTTCAGATAGCCCTCAATGCAACGGCTCTAGAAGCAAATATTGGTGTGGGAGATAATTCAATCAAGGAAACACTGCATGTTGGTGAAGGGCATATTGAAGAAGGATCAGTCGAGTGGTTCTTGTGGGAGAACAACTCCATTTAGCTCACTAACTTCACACACCATCAGGCTTCCAAGCAGCTCTCAAGGAAACTCAGTTTTCACACTCTATGCTTAGTGCCCTTTGAGTACCTAGTACTGACATGAAGCTTGGTGAGCATCCCACACAAACGAATGCTCCACATGCGGGTTTCACATGCCACCAACTCCACATTGTCACGCAACTTCAGCGCCACAGCCGTTTTCAGATAGCCCTCAATGCAAAGGCTCTAGACGCAAATATTGGTGTGAGAGCTAATTCAATCAAGGAAACACTGCATGTTGGTGAAGGGCATATTGAAGAAGGATCGGCCGAGTGGTTCTTGTGGGAGAACAACTCCATTTGGCTCACTAACTTCACACACCATCAGGCTTCCAAGCAGCTCTCAAGGAAACTCAGTTTTCACACTCTATGCTTAGTGCCCTTTGAGTGCATTATCTAGGAATGAACCTGGTAGAGCATCCCACACAAACGAATGCTCCACATGCGGTTGTCACATGCCACCAACTCCACATTCTCAGGCAACTTCAGCGCCACAGCCGTTTTCAGATAGCCCTCAATGCAAAGGCTCTATATGCAAATATTGGTGTGAGAGTTAATTCATTCAAGGAAGCACTGTATGTTGGTGAAGGGCATATTGAAGAAGGATCAACCGAGTGGTTCTTGTGGGAGAACAACTCTATTTGGCTCACTAACTTCACACACCATCAGGCTTCCAAGCAGCTCTCAAGGAAACTCAGTTTTCACACTCTATGCTTAGTGCCCTTTGAGTGCATTATCTAGGAATGAACCTGGTAGAGCATCCCACACAAACGAATGCTCCACATGCGAGTTTCACATGCCACCAACTCCACATTCTCACGCAACTTCAGCGCCACAGCCGTTTTCAGATAGCCCTCAATGCAAAGGCTCTAGATGCAAATATTTGTGTGAGAGTTAATTCAATTTAGGAAGCACTGCATGTTGGTGAAGGGCATATTGAAGAAGGATCAGCTGAGTGGTTCTTGTGGGAGAACAACTCCATTTAGCTCACTAACTTCACACACCATCAGGCTTCCAAGCAGCTCTCAAGGAAACTCAGTTTTCACACTCTATGCTTAGTGCCCTTTGAGTACCTAGGACTTAAAGGAAGCTGGTAGAGCATCCCACACAAACGAATGCTCCACATGCGGGTTTCACATGCCACCAACTCCACATTCTCACGCAACTTCAGCGCCACAGCCGTTTTCAGATAGCCCTCAATTTAAGGCTCTAGACGCAAATATTGGTGTGAGAGTTAATTCAATCAAGGAAGCACTGCATGTTGGTGAAGGGCATATTGAAGAAGGATCAGTCGAGTGGTTCTTGTGGGAGAACAACTCCATTTAGCTCACTAACTTCACACACCATCAGGCTTCCAAGCAGCTCTCAAGGAAACTCAGTTTTCACACTCTATGCTTAGTGCTCTTTGAGTGCATTATCTAAGAATGAACCTGGTAGAGCATCCCACACAAACGAATGCTCCACATGCGGGTTTCACATGCCACCAACTCCACATTCACAGGCAACTTCAGCACCACAGCCGTTTTCAGATAGCCCTCAATGCAAAGGCTCTACACGCAAATATTTGTGTGGGAGATAATTCAATCAAGGAAACACTGCATGTTGGTGAAGGGCATATTGAAGAAGGATCAGCCGAGTGGTTCTTGTGGGAGAACAACTCCATTTGGCTCACTAACTTCACAAACCATCAGGCTTCCAAGCAGCTCTCAAGGAAACTCAGTTTTCACACTCTATGCTTAGTGCCCTTTGAGTACCTAGGACTGAAATGAAGCTTGGTGAGCATCCCACACAAACGAATGCTCCACATGTGGGTTTCACATGCCACCAACTCGACATTCACAGGCAACTTCAGCACCACAGCCGTTTTCAGATAGCCCTCAATGCAAAGGCTCTACACGCAAATATTTGTGTGGGAGATAATTCAATCAAGGAAACACTGCATGTTGGTGAAGGGCATATTGAAGAAGGATCGGCCGAGTGGTTCTTGTGGGAGAACAACTCCATTTGGCTCACTAACTTCACACACCATCAGGCTTCCAAGCAGCTCTCAAGGAAACTCAGTTTTCACACTCTATGCTTAGTGCCCTTTGAGTGCATTATCTAGGAATGAACCTGGTAGAGCATCCCACAGAAACGAATGCTCCACATGCGGTTTTCACATGCCACCAACTCCACATTCACAGGCAACTTCAGCGCCACAGCCGTTTTCAGATAGCCCTCAATGCAAAGGCTCTAGACGCAAATATTTGTGTGGGAGATAATTCAATCAAGGAAACTCTGCATGTTTGTGAAGGGCATATTGAAGAAGGATCGGAACTGTGGTTCTTGTGGGAGAACAACTCCATTTGGCTCACTAACTTCACAAACCATCAGGCTTCTAAGCAGCTCTCAAGGAAACTCAGTTTTCACACTCTATGCTTAGTGCCCTTTGAGTGCATTATCTAGGAATGAACCTGGTAGAGCATCCCACACAAACAAATGCTCCACATGCGGGTTTCACATGCCACCAACTCCACATTCTCACGCAACTTCAGCGCCACAGCCGTTTTCAGATAGCCCTCAATGCACTGTCTCTAGACGCAAATATTGGTGTGAGAGCTAATTCAATCAAGGAAACACTGCATGTTGGTGAAGGGCATATTGAAGAAGGATCAGTCGAGTGGTTCTTGTGGGAGAACAACTCCATTTAGCACACTAACTTCACACACCATCAGGCTTCCAAGCAGCTCTCAAGGAAACTCAGTTTTCACACTCTATGCTTAGTGCCCTTTGAGTACCTAGGACTGAAATGAAGCTGGTAGAGCATCCCACACAAACGAATGCTCCACGTGCGAGTTTCACATGCCATCAACTCCACATTCACAGGCAACTTCAGCGTCACAGCCGTTTTCAGATAGCCCTCAATGCAAAGGCTCTACACGCAAATATTTGTGTGGGAGATAATTCAATCAAGGAAACACTGCATGTTGGTGAAGGGCATATTGAAGAAGGATCAGCCGAGTGGTTCTTGTGGGACAACAGCTCCATTTGGCTCACTAACTTCACACACCATCAGGCTTCCAAGCAGCTATCAAGGAAACTCAGTTTTCACACTCTATGCTTAGTGCCCTTTGAGTACCTAGGACTGAAATGAATCTTGGTGAGCATCCCACACAAACGAATGCTCCACATGCGGGTTTCACATGCCACCAACTCCACATTCTCACGCAACTTCAGCGCCCCAGCCGTTTTCAGATAGCCCTCAATGCAAAGGCTCTAGACGCAAATATTGGTGTGAGAGCTAATTCAATCAAGGAAACACTGCATGTTGGTGAAGGGCATATTGAAGAAGGATCAGCCGAGTGGTTCTTGTGGGAGAACAACTCCATTTGGCTCACTAACTTCACACACCATCAGGCTTCCAAGCAGCTCTCAAGGAAACTCAGTTTTCACACTCTATGCTTAGTGCCCTTTGAGTACCTAGGACTGAAATGAAGCTTGGTGAGGATCCCACACAAACGAATGCTCCACATGCGGGTTTCACATGCCACCAACTCCACATTCACAGGCAACTTCAGCGCCACAGCTGTTTTCAGATAGCCCTCAATGCAAAGGCTCTAGACACAAATATTTGTGTGAGAGCTAATTCAATCAAGAAAACACTGCATGTTGGTGAAGGGCATATTGAAGAAGGATCGGAACTGTGGTTCTTGTGGGAGAACAACTCCATTTGACTCACTAACTTCACACACCATCAGTCTTCCAAGCAGCTCTCAAGGAAACTCAGTTTTCACACTCTATGCTTAGTGCCCTTTGAGTACCTAGGACTGAAATGAAGCTTGGTGAGCATCCCACACAAACGAATGCTCCACCTGCGGGTTTCACATGCCACCAACTCCACATTGACAGGCAACTCAGCGCCACAGCCGTTTTCAGATAGCCCTCAATGCAAAGGCTCTAGACGCAAATATTGGTGTGAGAGCTAATTCAATCAAGGAAACACTGCATGTTGGTGAAGGGCATATTGAAGAAGGATCAGCCGAGTGGTTCTTGTGGGAGAACAACTCCATTTGACTCACTAACTTCACACACCATCAGGCTTCCAAGCAGCTCTCAAGGAAACTCAGTTTTCACACTCCATGTTTAGTGCCCTTTGAGTGCATTATCTAGGAATGAACCTGGTAGAGCATCCCACACAAACGAATGCTCCACATGCGGCTTTCATATGCCACCAACTCCACATTCTCAGGCAACTTCAGCGCCACAGCCGTTTTCAGATAGCCCTCAATGCAAAGGCTCTAGACGCAAATATTGGTGTGAGAGCTAATTCAATCAAGAAAACACTGCATGTTGGTGAAGGGCATATTGAAGAAGGATCAGCCGAGTGGTTCTTGTGGGAGAACAACTCCATTTGGCTCACTAACTTCACACACCATCAGGCTTCCAAGCAGCTCTCAAGGAAACTCAGTTTTCACACTCTATGCTTAGTGCCCTTTGAGTGCATTATCTAGGAATGAACCTGGTAGAGCATCCCACACAAACGAATGCTCCACATGTGGGTTTCACATGCCACCAACTCCACATTCTCACGCAACTTCAGCGCCACAGCCGTTTTCAGATAGCCCTCAATGCAAAGGCTCTAGACGCAAATATTGGTGTGAGAGCTAATTCAATCAAGGAAACACTGCATGTTGGTGAAGGGCATATTGAAGAAGGATCAGCCGAGTGGTTCTTGTGGGAGAACATCTCCATTTGGCTCACTAACTTAACACACCTTCAGGCTTCCAGGCAGCTCTCAAGGAAACTCAGTTTTCACACTCTATGCTTAGTGCCCTTTGAGTGCATTATCTAGGAATGAACCTGGTAGAGCATCCCACACAAACGAATGCTCCACATGCGGGTTTCACATGCCACCAACTCCACATTCACAGGCAACTTCAGCGCCACAGCCGTTTTCAGATAGCCCTCAATGCAAAGGCTCTAGACGCAAATATTGGTGTGAGAGCTAATTCAATCAAGGAAACACTGCATGTTGGTGAAGGGCATATTGAAGAAGGATCAGCCGAGTGGTTCTTGTGGGAGAACAACTCCATTTGGCTCACTAACTTCACACACCATCAGGCTTCCAAGCAGCTCTCAAGGAAACTCAGTTTTCACACTCTATGCTTAGTGCCCTTTGAGTACCTAGGACTGAAATGAAGCTTGGTGAGCATCCCACACAAACGAATGCTCCACATGCGGCTTTCACATGCCACCAACTCCACATTCACAGGCAACTTCAGCGCCACAGCCGTTTTCAGATAGCCCTCAATGCAAAGGCTCTAGACGCAAATATTGGTGTGAGAGCTAATTCAATCAAGAAAACACTGCATGTTGGTGAAGGGCATATTGAAGAAGGATCAGCCGAGTGGTTCTTGTGGGAGAACAACTCCATTTGGCTCACTAACTTCACACACCATCAGGCTTCTAAGCAGCTCTCAAGGAAACTCATTTTTCACACTCTATGCTTAGTGCCCTTTGAGTGCCTAGGACTGAAATGAAGCTTGGTGAGCATCCCACACAAACGAATGCTCCACATCCGGGTTTCACATGCCACCAA
Source organism: Ochotona princeps (assembly GCF_030435755.1). Taxonomy (NCBI): domain Eukaryota; kingdom Metazoa; phylum Chordata; class Mammalia; order Lagomorpha; family Ochotonidae; genus Ochotona; species Ochotona princeps. The sequence goes on along the minus strand of NW_026700730.1, from coordinate 23,744 downwards.
CTCCACATTCACAGACAACTTCAGCGCCATAACCATTTTCATATAGCCCTCAATGCAAAGGCTCTAGACGCAAATATTGGTGTGAGAGCTAATTCAATCAAGGAAACACTGCATGTTGGTGAAGGGCATATTGAAGAAGGATCGGAACTGTGGTTCTTGTGGGAGAACAACTCCATTTGGCTCACTAACTTCACACACCATCAGGCTTCCAAGCAGCTCTCAAGGAAACTCAGTTTTCACACTCTATGCTTAGTGCCCTTTGAGTACCTAGGACTGAAATGAAGCTTGGTGAGCATCCCACACAAACGAATGCTCCACATGCGGGTTTCACATGCCACCAACTCCACATTCTCACGCAACTTCAGCGCCACAGCCGTTTTCAGATAGCCCTCAATGCAAAGGCTCTAGACGCAAATATTGGTGTGAGAGCTAATTCAATCAAGGAAACACTGCATGTTGGTGAAGGGCATATTGAAGAAGGATCGGCCGAGTGGTTCTTGTGGGAGAACAACTCCATTTGGCTCACTAACTTCACACACCATCAGGCTTCCAAGCAGCTCTCAAGGAAACTCAGTTTTCACACTCTATGCTTAGTGCCCTTTGAGTGCATTATCTAGGAATGAACCTGGTAGAGCATCCCACACAAACGAATGCTCCACATGCGGGTTTCACATGCCACCAACTCCACATTCTCACGCAACTTCAGCGCCACAGCCGTTTTCAGATAGCCCTCAATGCAAAGGATCTAGACGCAAATATTGGTGTGAGAGCTAATTCAATCAAGGAAACACTGCATGTTGGTGAAGGGCATATTGAAGAAGGATCAGCCGAGTGGTTCTTGTGGGAGAACAACTCCATTTGGCTCACTAACTTCACACACCATCAGGCTTCCAAGCAGCTCTCAAGGAAACTCAGTTTTCACACTCTATGCTTAGTGCCCTTTGAGTACCTAGGACTGAAATGAAGCTTGGTGAGCATCCCACACAAACGAATGCTCCACATGCGGGTTTCACATGCCACCAACTCCACATTCACAGGCAACTTAAGCGCCACAGCCGTTTTCAGATAGCCCTCAATGCAAAGGCTCTAGACGCAAATATTGGTGTGAGAGCTAATTCAATCAAGGAAACACTGCATGTTGGTGAAGGGCATATTGAAGAAGGATCAGCCGAGTGGTTCTTGTGGGAGAACAACTCCATTTGGCTCACTAACTTCACACACCATCAGGCTTCCAAGCAGCTCTCAAGGAAACTCAGTTTTCACACTCTATGCTTAGTGCCCTTTGAGTACCTAGGACTGAAATGAAGCTTGGTGAGCATCCCACACAAACGAATGCTCCACATGCGGGTTTCACATGCCACCAACTCCACATTCACAGGCAACTTCAGCGCCACAGCCGTTTTCAGATAGCCCTCAATGCAAAGGCTCTAGACGCAAATATTGGTGTGAGAGCTAATTCAATCAAGGAAACACTGCATGTTGGTGAAGGGCATATTGAAGAAGGATCGGCCGAGTGGTTCTTGTGGGAGAACAACTCCATTTGGCTCACTAACTTCACACACCATCAGGCTTCCAAGCAGCTCTCAAGGAAACTCAGTTTTCACACTCTATGCTTAGTGCCCTTTGAGTGCATTATCTAGGAATGAACCTGGTAGAGCATCCCACACAAACGAATGCTCCACATGCGGGTTTCACATGCCACCAACTCCACATTCACAGGCAACTTCAGCGCCACAGCCGTTTTCAGATAGCCCTCAATACAAAGGCTCTAGACGCAAATATTGGTGTGAGAGCTAATTCAATCAAGGAAACACTGCATGTTGGTGAAGGGCATATTGAAGAAGGATCAGCCGAGTGGTTCTTGTGGGAGAACAACTCCATTTGGCTCACTAACTTCACACACCATCAGGCTTCCAAGCAGCTCTCAAGGAAACTCAGTTTTCACACTCTATGCTTAGTGCCCTTTGAGTGCATTATCTAGGAATGAACCTGGTAGAGCATCCCACACAAACGAATGCTCCACATGCGGGTTTCACATGCCACCAACTCCACATTCTCACGCAACTTCAGCGCCACAGCCGTTTTCAGATAGCCCTCAATGCAAAGGCTCTAGACGCAAATATTGGTGTGAGAGCTAATTCAATCAAGGAAACACTGCATGTTGGTGAAGGGCATATTGAAGAAGGATCAGCCCGAGTGGTTCTTGTGGGAGAACAACTCCATTTGGCTCACTAACTTCACACACCATCAGGCTTCCAAGCAGCTCTCAAGGAACTCAGTTTTCACACTCTATGCTTAGTGCCCTTTGAGTACCTAGGACTGAAATGAATCTTGGTGAGCATCACATAAACGAATGCTCCACATGCGGGTTTCACATGCCACCAACTCACATTCTCACGCAACTTCAGCGCCACAGCCGTTTTCAGATAGCCCTCAATGCAAAGGCTCTAGACGCAAATATTTGTGTGAGAGCTAATTCAATCAAGGAAACACTGCATGTTGGTGAAGGGCATATTGAAGAAGGATCAGCCGAGTGGTTCTTGTGGGGAGAACAACTCCATTTGGCTCACTAACTTCACACACCATCAGGCTTCCAAGCAGCTCTCAAGGAAACTCAGTTTTCACACTCTATGCTTAGTGCCCTTTGAGTACCTAGGACTGAAATGAAGCTTGGTGAGCATCCCACACAAACGAATGCTCCACATGCGGGTTTCACATGCCACCAACTCCACATTCACAGGCAACTTCAGCGCCACAGCCGTTTTCAGATAGCCCTCAATGCAAAGACTCTAGACGCAAATATTGGTGTGAGAGCTAATTCAATCAAGGAAACACTTGCATGTTGGTGAAGGGCATATTGAAGAAGGATCAGCCGAGTGGTTCTTGTGGGAGAACAACTCCATTTGGCTCACTAACTTCACACACCATCAGGCTTCCAAGCAGCTCTCAAGGAAACTCAGTTTTCACACTCTATGCTTAGTGCCCTTTGAGTGCATTATCTAGGAATGAACCTGGTAGAGCATCCCACACAAACGAATGCTCCACATGCGGGTTTCACATGCCACCAACTCCACATTCACAGGCAACTTCAGCGCCACAGCCGTTTTCAGATAGCCCTCAATACAAAGGCTCTAGACGCAAATATTGGTGTGAGAGCTAATTCAATCAAGGAAACACTGCATGTTGGTGAAGGGCATATTGAAGAAGGATCAGCCGAGTGGTTCTTGTGGGAGAACAACTCCATTTGGCTCACTAACTTCACACACCATCAGGCTTCCAAGCAGCTCTCAAGGAAACTCAGTTTTCACACTCTATGCTTAGTGCCCTTTGAGTACCTAGGACTGAAATGAAGCTTGGTGAGCATCCCACACAAACGAATGCTCCACCTGCGGGTTTCACATGCCACCAACTCCACATTCTCACGCAACTTCAGCGCCACAGCCGTTTTCAGATAGCCCTCAATGCAAAGGCTCTAGACGCAAATATTGGTGTGAGAGCTAATTCAATCAAGGAAACACAGCATGTTGGTGAAGGGCATATTGAAGAAGGATCAGCCGAGTGGTTCTTGTGGGAGAACAACTCCATTTGGCTCACTAACTTCACACACCATCAGGCTTCTAAGCAGCTATCAAGGAAACTCAGTTTTCACACTCTATGCTTAGTGCCCTTTGAGTGCATTATCTAGGAATGAACCTGGTAGAGCATCCCACACAAACGAATGCTCCACATGCGGGTTTCACATGCCACCAACTCCACATTCACAGGCAACTTCAGCGCCACAGCCGTTTTCAGATAGCCCTCAATGCAAATGCCCTAGACGCAAATATTGGTGTGAGAGCTAATTCAATCCAGGAAACACTGCATGTTGGTGAAGGGCACATTGAAGAAGGATCAGCCGAGTGGTTCTTGTGGGAGAACAACTCCATTTGGCTCACTAACTTCACACACCATCAGGCTTCCAAGCAGCTCTCAAGGAAACTCAGTTTTCACACTCTATGCTTAGTGCCCTTTGAGGACCTAGGACTGAAATGAAGCTTGGTGAGCATCCCACACAAACGAATGCTCCACATGCGGGTTTCACATGCCACCAACTCCACATTCTCACGCAACTTCAGCGCCACAGCCGTTTTCAGATACCCCTCAATGCAAAGGCTCTAGACGCAAATATTGGTGTGAGAGCTAATTCAATCAAGGAAACACTGCATGTTGGTGAAGGGCATATTGAAGAAGGATCGGAACTGTGGTTCTTGTGGGAGAACAACTCCATTTGGCTCACTAACTTCACACACCATCAGGCTTCCAAGCAGCTCTCAAGGAAACTCAGTTTTCACACTCTATGCTTAGTGCCCTTTGAGTACCTAGGACTGAAATGAAGCTTGGTGAGCATCCCACACAAACGAATGCTCCACATGCGGGTTTCACATGCCACCAACTCCACATTCACAGGCAACTTCAGCGCCACAGCCGTTTTCAGATAGCCCTCAATGCAAAGACTCTAGACGCAAATATTGGTGTGAGAGCTAATTCAATCAAGGAAACACTGCATGTTGGTGAAGGGCATATTGAAGAAGGATCAGCCGAGTGGTTCTTGTGGGAGAACAACTCCATTTGGCTCACTAACTTCACACACCATCAGGCTTCCAAGCAGCTCTCAAGGAAACTCAGTTTTCACACTCTATGCTTAGTGCCCTTTGAGTGCATTATCTAGGAATGAACCTGGTAGAGCATCCCACACAAACGAATGCTCCACATGCGGGTTTCACATGCCACCAACTCCACATTCACAGGCAACTTCAGCGCCACAGCCGTTTTCAGATAGCCCTCAATACAAAGGCTCTAGACGCAAATATTGGTGTGAGAGCTAATTCAATCAAGGAAACACTGCATGTTGGTGAAGGGCATATTGAAGAAGGATCAGCCGAGTGGTTCTTGTGGGAGAACAACTCCATTTGGCTCACTAACTTCACACACCATCAGGCTTCCAAGCAGCTCTCAAGGAAACTCAGTTTTCACACTCTATGCTTAGTGCCCTTTGAGTACCTAGGACTGAAATGAAGCTTGGTGAGCATCCCACACAAACGAATGCTCCACCTGCGGGTTTCACATGCCACCAACTCCACATTCTCACGCAACTTCAGCGCCACAGCCGTTTTCAGATAGCCCTCAATGCAAAGGCTCTAGACGCAAATATTGGTGTGAGAGCTAATTCAATCAAGGAAACACAGCATGTTGGTGAAGGGCATATTGAAGAAGGATCAGCCGAGTGGTTCTTGTGGGAGAACAACTCCATTTGGCTCACTAACTTCACACACCATCAGGCTTCTAAGCAGCTATCAAGGAAACTCAGTTTTCACACTCTATGCTTAGTGCCCTTTGAGTGCATTATCTAGGAATGAACCTGGTAGAGCATCCCACACAAACGAATGCTCCACATGCGGGTTTCACATGCCACCAACTCCACATTCACAGGCAACTTCAGCGCCACAGCCGTTTTCAGATAGCCCTCAATGCAAATGCCCTAGACGCAAATATTGGTGTGAGAGCTAATTCAATCCAGGAAACACTGCATGTTGGTGAAGGGCACATTGAAGAAGGATCAGCCGAGTGGTTCTTGTGGGAGAACAACTCCATTTGGCTCACTAACTTCACACACCATCAGGCTTCCAAGCAGCTCTCAAGGAAACTCAGTTTTCACACTCTATGCTTAGTGCCCTTTGAGGACCTAGGACTGAAATGAAGCTTGGTGAGCATCCCACACAAACGAATGCTCCACATGCGGGTTTCACATGCCACCAACTCCACATTCTCACGCAACTTCAGCGCCACAGCCGTTTTCAGATACCCCTCAATGCAAAGGCTCTAGACGCAAATATTGGTGTGAGAGCTAATTCAATCAAGGAAACACTGCATGTTGGTGAAGGGCATATTGAAGAAGGATCAGCCGAGTGGTTCTTGTGGGAGAACAACTCCATTTGGCTCACTAACTTCACACACCATCAGGCTTCCAAGCAGCTCTCAAGGAAACTCAGCTTTCACACTCTATGCTTAGTGCCCTTTGAGTACCTAGGAATGAAATGAAGCTTGGTGAGCATCCCACATAAACGAATGCTCCACATGCGGGTTTCACATGCCACCAACTCCACATTGACAGGCAACTTCAGCGCCACAGCCGTTTTCAGATAGCCCTCAATGCAAAGGCTCTAGACGCAAATATTGGTGTGAGAGCTAATTCAATCAAGGAAACACTGCATGTTGGTGAAGGGCATATTGAAGAAGGATCAGCCGAGTGGTTCTTGTGGGAGAACAACTCCATTTGGCTCACTAACTTCACACACCATCAGGCTTCCAAGCAGCTCTCAAGGAAACTCAGTTTTCACACTCTATGCTTAGTGCCCTTTGAGTACCTAGGACTGAAATGAAGCTTGGTGAGCATCCCACACAAACGAATGCTCCACATGCGGGTTTCACATGCCACCAACTCCACATTCACAGGCAACTTCAGCGCCACAGCCGTTTTCAGATAGCCCTCAATGCAAAGGCTCTAGACACAAATATTGGTGTGAGAGCTAATTCAATCAAGGAAACACTGCATGTTGGTGAAGGGCATATTGAAGAAGGATCAGCCGAGTGGTTCTTGTGGGAGAACAACTCCATTTGGCTCACTAACTTCACACACCATCAGGCTTCCAAGCAGCTCTCAAGGAAACTCAGTTTTCACACTCTATGCTTAGTGCCCTTTGAGTACCTAGGACTGACATGAAGCTTGGTGAGCATCCCACACAAACGAATGCTCCACATGCGGGTTTCACATGCCACCAACTCCACATTCTCACGCAACTTCAGCGCCACAGCCGTTTTCAGATAGCCCTCAATGCAAAGGCTCTAGACGCAAATATTGGTGTGAGAGCTAATTCAATCCAGGAAACACTGCATGTTGGTGAAGGGCATATTGAAGAAGGATCAGCCGAGTGGTTCTTGTGGGAGAACAACTCCATTTGGCTCACTAACTTCACACACCATCAGGCTTCCAATCAGTTCTCAATGAATCTCAGTTTTCACACTCTATGCTTAGTGCCCTTTGAGTGCATTATCTAGGAATGAACCTGGTAGAGCATCCCACACAAACGAATGCTCCACATGCGGGTTTCACATGCCACCAACTCCACATTCTCACGCAACTTTAGCGCCACAGCCGTTTTCAGATAGCCCTCAATGCAAATGCTCTAGACGCAAATATTGGTGTGAGAGCTAATTCAATCAAGGAAACACTGCATGTTGGTGAAGGGCATATTGAAGAAGGATCAGCCGAGTGGTTCTTGTGGGAGAACAACTCCATTTGGCTCACTAACTTCACACACCATCAGGCTTCCAAGCAGCTCTCAAGGAAACTCAGTTTTCACACTCTATGCTTAGTGCCCTTTGAGTACCTAGGACTGAAATGAAGCTTGGTGAGCATCCCACACAAATGAATGCTCCACATGCGGGTTTCACATGCCACCAACTCCACATTGACAGGCAACTTCAGCGCCACAGCCGTTTACAGATAGCCCTCAATGCAAAGGCTCTAGACGCAAATATTGGTGTGAGAGCTAATTCAATCAAGGAAACACTGCATGTTGGTGAAGGGCATATTGAAGAAGGATCAGCCGAGTGGTTCTTGTGGGAGAACAACTCCATTTGGCTCACTAACTTCACACACCATCAGGCTTCCAAGCAGCTCTCAAGGAAACTCAGTTTTCACACTCTATGCTTAGTGCCCTTTGAGTGCATTATCTAGGAATGAACCTGGTAGAGCATCCCACACAAACGAATGCTCCACATGCGGGTTTCACATGCCACCAACTCCACATTCTCACGCAACTTCAGCGCCACAGCCGTTTTCAGATAGCCCTCAATGCAAAGGCTCTAGACGCAAATATTGGTGTGAGAGCTAATTCAATCAAGGAAACACTGCATGTTGGTGAAGGGCATATTGAAGAAGGATCAGCCAAGTGGTTCTTGTGGGAGAACAACTCCATTTGGCTCACTAACTTCACACACCATCAGGCTTCCAAGCAGCTCTCAAGGAAACTCAGTTTTCACACTCTATGCTTAGTGCCCTTTGAGTGCATTATCTAGGAATGAACCTGGTAGAGCATCCCACACAAACGAATGCTCCACATGCGGGTTTCACATGCCACCAACTCCACATTCTCAGGCAACTTCAGCACCACAGCTGTTTTCAGATAGCCCTCAATGCAAAGGCTCTAGACGCAAATATTGGTGTGAGAGCTAATTCAATCAAGGAAACACTGCATGTTGGTGAAGGGCATATTGAAGAAGGATCAGCCGAGTGGTTCTTGTGGGAGAACAACTCCATTTGGCTCACTAACTTCACACACCAACAGGCTTCCAAGCAGCTCTCAAGGTAACTCAGTTTTCACACTCTATGCTTAGTGCTCTTTGAGTGCATTATCTAGGAATGAACCTGGTAGAGCATCCCACACAAACGAATGCTCCACATGCGGGTTTCACATGCCACCAACTCCACATTCACAGGCAACTTCAGCGCCACAGCCGTTTTCAGATAGCCCTCAATGCAAAGGCTCTAGACGCGAATATTGGTGTGAGAGCTAATTCAATCAAGGAAACACTGCATGTTGGTGAAGGGCATATTGAAGAAGGATCAGCCGAGTGGTGCTTGTGGAACAACAACTCCATTTGGCTCACTAACTTCACACACCATCAGGCTTCCAAGCAGCTCTCAAGGAAACTCAGTTTTCACACTCTATGCTTAGTGCCCTTTGAGCACCCAGGATTGAAATGAAGCTTGGTGAGCATCCCACACAAACGAATGCTCCACATGCGGGTTTCACATGCCACCAACTCCACATTCACAGGCAACTTCAGCGCCACAGCCGTTTTCAGATAGCCCTCAATGCACTGTCTCTAGACGCAAATATTGGTGTGAGAGCTAATTCAATCAAGAAAACACTGCATGTTTGTGAAGGGCATATTGAAGAAGGATCAGCCAAGTGCTTCTTCTGGGAGAACAACTCCATTTGGCTCACTAACTTCACACACCATCAGGCTCCCAAGCAGCTCTCAAGGAAACTCAGTTTTCACACTCTATGCTTAGTGCCCTTTGAGTACCTAGGACTGAAATGAAGCTTGGTGAGCATCCCACACAAACGAATGCTCCACATGCGGGTTTCACATGCCACCAACTCCACATTCTCATGCAACTTCAGCGCCACAGCCGTTTTCAGATAGCCCTCAATGCAAAGGCTCTAGATGCAAACATTGGTGTGAGAGTTAATTCAATCAATGAAGTATTGCATGTTGGTGAAGGGCATATTGAAGAAGGATCAGCCGAGTGGTTCTTGTGGCAGAACAACTCCATTTGACTCACTAACTTCACACACCATCAGGCTTCCAAGCAGCTCTCAAGGAAACTCAGTTTTCACACTCTATGCTTAGTGCCCTTTGAGTACCTAGGACTGAAATGAAGCTGATAGAGCATCCCACACAAACGAATACTCCACATGCGGGTTTCACATGCCACCAACTCCACATTCACAGGCAACTTCAGCGCCACAGCCGTTTTCAGATAGCCCTCAATGCAAAGTCTCTAGACGCAAATATTGGTGTGAGAGTTAATTCAATCAAGGAAGCACTGCATGTTGGTGAAGGGCATATTGAAGAAGGATCAGCCGAGTGGTTCTTGTGGGAGAACAACTCCATTTGGCTCACTAACTTCACACACCATCAGGCTTCCAAGCAGCTCTCAAGGAAACTCAGTTTTCACACTCTATGCTTAGTGCCCTTTGAGTACCTAGGACTGACATGAAGCTTGGTGAGCATCCCACACAAACGAATGCTCCACATGCGGGTTTCACATGCCACCAACTCCACATTCTCACGCAACTTCAGCGCCACAGCCGTTTTCAGATAGCCCTCAATGCAAAGGCTCTAGACGCAAATATTGGTGTGAGAGCTAATTCAATCCAGGAAACACTGCATGTTGGTGAAGGGCATATTGAAGAAGGATCAGCCGAGTGGTTCTTGTGGGAGAACAACTCCATTTGGCTCACTAACTTCACACACCATCAGGCTTCCAATCAGTTCTCAATGAATCTCAGTTTTCACACTCTATGCTTAGTGCCCTTTGAGTGCATTATCTAGGAATGAACCTGGTAGAGCATCCCACACAAACGAATGCTCCACATGCGGGTTTCACATGCCACCAACTCCACATTCTCACGCAACTTTAGCGCCACAGCCGTTTTCAGATAGCCCTCAATGCAAATGCTCTAGACGCAAATATTGGTGTGAGAGCTAATTCAATCAAGGAAACACTGCATGTTGGTGAAGGGCATATTGAAGAAGGATCAGCCGAGTGGTTCTTGTGGGAGAACAACTCCATTTGGCTCACTAACTTCACACACCATCAGGCTTCCAAGCAGCTCTCAAGGAAACTCAGTTTTCACACTCTATGCTTAGTGCCCTTTGAGTACCTAGGACTGAAATGAAGCTTGGTGAGCATCCCACACAAACGAATGCTCCACATGCGGGTTTCACATGCCACCAACTCCACATTGACAGGCAACTTCAGCGCCACAGCCGTTTACAGATAGCCCTCAATGCAAAGGCTCTAGACGCAAATATTGGTGTGAGAGCTAATTCAATCAAGGAAACACTGCATGTTGGTGAAGGGCATATTGAAGAAGGATCAGCCGAGTGGTTCTTGTGGGAGAACAACTCCATTTGGCTCACTAACTTCACACACCATCAGGCTTCCAAGCAGCTCTCAAGGAAACTCAGTTTTCACACTCTATGCTTAGTGCCCTTTGAGTGCATTATCTAGGAATGAACCTGGTAGAGCATCCCACACAAACGAATGCTCCACATGCGGGTTTCACATGCCACCAACTCCACATTCTCACGCAACTTCAGCGCCACAGCCGTTTTCAGATAGCCCTCAATGCAAAGGCTCTAGACGCAAATATTGGTGTGAGAGCTAATTCAATCAAGGAAACACTGCATGTTGGTGAAGGGCATATTGAAGAAGGATCAGCCGAGTGGTTCTTGTGGGAGAACAACTCCATTTGGCTCACTAACTTCACACACCATCAGGCTTCCAAGCAGCTCTCAAGGAAACTCAGTTTTCACACTCTATGCTTAGTGCCCTTTGAGTACCTAGGACTGAAATGAAGCTTGGTGAGCATCCCACACAAACGAATGCTCCACATGCGGGTTTCACATGCCACCAACTCCACATTGACAGGCAACTTCAGCGCCACAGCCGTTTACAGATAGCCCTCAATGCAAAGGCTCTAGACGCAAATATTGGTGTGAGAGCTAATTCAATCAAGGAAACACTGCATGTTGGTGAAGGGCATATTGAAGAAGGATCAGCCGAGTGGTTCTTGTGGGAGAACAACTCCATTTGGCTCACTAACTTCACACACCATCAGGCTTCCAAGCAGCTCTCAAGGAAACTCAGTTTTCACACTCTATGCTTAGTGCCCTTTGAGTGCATTATCTAGGAATGAACCTGGTAGAGCATCCCACACAAACGAATGCTCCACATGCGGGTTTCACATGCCACCAACTCCACATTCTCACGCAACTTCAGCGCCACAGCCGTTTTCAGATAGCCCTCAATGCAAAGGCTCTAGACGCAAATATTGGTGTGAGAGCTAATTCAATCAAGGAAACACTGCATGTTGGTGAAGGGCATATTGAAGAAGGATCAGCCAAGTGGTTCTTGTGGGAGAACAACTCCATTTGGCTCACTAACTTCACACACCATCAGGCTTCCAAGCAGCTCTCAAGGAAACTCAGTTTTCACACTCTATGCTTAGTGCCCTTTGAGTGCATTATCTAGGAATGAACCTGGTAGAGCATCCCACACAAACGAATGCTCACATGCGGGTTTCACATGCCACCAACTCCACATTCTCAGGCAACTTCAGCACCACAGCTGTTTTCAGATAGCCCTCAATGCAAAGGCTCTAGACGCAAATATTGGTGTGAGAGCTTATTCAATCAAGGAAACACTGCATGTTGGTGAAGGGCATATTGAAGAAGGATCAGCCGAGTGGTTCTTGTGGGAGAACAACTCCATTTGGCTCACTAACTTCACACACCAACAGGCTTCCAAGCAGCTCTCAAGGAAACTCAGTTTTCACACTCTATGCTTAGTGCTCTTTGAGTGCATTTTCTAGGAATGAACCTGGTAGAGCATCCCACACAAACGAATGCTCCACATGCGGGTTTCACATGCCACCAACTCCACATTCACAGGCAACTTCAGCGCCACAGCCGTTTTCAGATAGCCCTCAATGCAAAGGCTCTAGACGCGAATATTGGTGTGAGAGCTAATTCAATCAAGGAAACACTGCATGTTGGTGAAGGGCATATTGAAGAAGGATCAGCCGAGTGGTGCTTGTGGAACAACAACTCCATTTGGCTCACTAACTTCACACACCATCAGGCTTCCAAGCAGCTCTCAAGGAAACTCAGTTTTCACACTCTATGCTTAGTGCCCTTTGAGCACCCAGGATTGAAATGAAGCTTGGTGAGCATCCCACACAAACGAATGCTCCACATGCGGGTTTCACATGCCACCAACTCCACATTCACAGGCAACTTCAGCGCCACAGCCGTTTTCAGATAGCCCTCAATGCACTGTCTCTAGACGCAAATATTGGTGTGAGAGCTAATTCAATCAAGAAACACTGCATGTTTGTGAAGGGCATATTGAGAAGGATCAGCCAAGTGCTTCTTCTGGGAGAACAACTCCATTTGGCTCACTAACTTCACACACCATCAGGCTCCAAGCAGCTCTCAAGGAAACTCAGTTTTCACACTCTATGCTTAGTGCCCTTTGAGTACCTAGGGCTGAAATGAAGCTTGGTGAGCATCCCACACAAACGAATGCTCCACATGCGGGTTTCACATGCACCAACTCCACATTCTCATGCAACTTCAGCGCCACAGCCGTTTTCAGATAGCCTCAATGCAAAGGCTCTAGATGCAAACATTGGTGTGAGAGTTAATTCAATCAATGAAGTATTGCATGTGGTGAAGGGCATATTGAAGAAGGATCAGCCGAGTGGTTCTTGTGGCAGAACACTCCATTTGACTCACTAACTTCACACACCATCAGGCTTCCAAGCAGCTCTCAAGGAAACTCAGTTTTCACACTCTATGCTTAGTGCCCTTTGAGTACCTAGGACTGAAATGAAGCTGATAGAGCATCCACACAAACGAATACTCACATGCGGGTTTCACATGCCACCAACTCCACATTCACAGGCAACTTCAGCGCCACAGCCGTTTTCAGATAGCCCTCAATGCAAAGTCTCTAGACGCAAATATTGGTGTGAGAGTTAATTCAATCAAGGAAGCACTGCATGTTGGTGAAGGGCATATTGAAGAAGGATCAGCCGAGTGGTTCTTGTGGGAGAACAACTCATTTGGCTCACTAACTTCACACACCATCAGGCTTCCAAGCAGCTCTCAAGGAAACTCAGTTTTCACACTCTATGCTTAGTGCCCTTTGAGTACCTAGGACTGACATGAAGCTTGGTGAGCATCCCACACAAACGAATGCTCCACATGCGGGTTTCACATGCCACCAACTCCACATTCTCACGCAACTTCAGCGCCACAGCCGTTTTCAGATAGCCCTCAATGCAAAGGCTCTAGACGCAAATATTGGTGTGAGAGCTAATTCAATCCAGGAAACACTGCATGTTGGTGAAGGGCATATTGAAGAAGGATCAGCCGAGTGGTTCTTGTGGGAGAACAACTCCATTTGGCTCACTAACTTCACACACCATCAGGCTTCCAATCAGTTCTCAATGAATCTCAGTTTTCACACTCTATGCTTAGTGCCCTTTGAGTGCATTATCTAGGAATGAACTGGTAGAGCATCCCACACAAACGAATGCTCCACATGCGGGTTTCACATGCCACCAACTCCACATTCTCACGCAACTTTAGCGCCACAGCCGTTTTCAGATAGCCCTCAATGCAAATGCTCTAGACGCAAATATTGGTGTGAGAGCTAATTCAATCAAGGAAACACTGCATGTTGGTGAAGGGCATATTGAAGAAGGATCAGCGAGTGGTTCTTGTGGGAGAACAACTCCATTTGGCTCACTAACTTCACACACCATCAGGCTTCCAAGCAGCTCTCAAGGAAACTCAGTTTTCACACTCTATGCTTAGTGCCCTTTGAGTACCTAGGACTGAAATGAAGCTTGGTGAGCATCCCACACAAACGAATGCTCACATGCGGGTTTCACATGCACCAACTCCACATTGACAGGCAACTTCAGCGCCACAGCCGTTTACAGATAGCCCTCAATGCAAAGGCTCTAGACGCAATATTGGTGTGAGAGCTAATTCAATCAAGGAAACACTGCATGTTGGTGAAGGGCATATTGAAGAAGGATCAGCCGAGTGGTTCTTGTGGGAGAACAACTCCATTTGGCTCACTAACTTCACACACCATCAGGCTTCCAAGCAGCTCTCAATGGAAACTCAGTTTTCACACTCTATGCTTAGTGCCCTTGAGTGCATTATCTAGGAATGAACCTGGTAGAGCATCCCACACAAACGAATGCTCCACATGCGGGTTTCACATGCCACCAACTCCACATTCTCACGCAACTTCAGCGCCACAGCCGTTTTCAGATAGCCCTCAATGCAAAGGCTCTAGACGCAAATATTGGTGTGAGAGCTAATTCAATCAAGGAAACACTGCATGTTGGTGAAGGGCATATTGAAGAAGGATCAGCCAAGTGGTTCTTGTGGGAGAACAACTCCATTTGGCTCACTAACTTCACACACCATCAGGCTTCCAAGCAGCTCTCAGGAAACTCAGTTTTCACACTCTATGCTTAGTGCCCTTTGAGTGCATTATCTAGGAATGAACCTGGTAGAGCATCCCACACAAACGAATGCTCCACATGCGGGTTTCACATGCCACCAACTCCACATTCTCAGGCAACTTCAGCACCACAGCTGTTTTCAGATAGCCCTCAATGCAAAGGCTCTAGACGCAAATATTGGTGTGAGAGCTAATTCAATCAAGGAAACACTGCATGTTGGTGAAGGGCATATTGAAGAAGGATCAGCCGAGTGGTTCTTGTGGAGAACAACTCCATTTGGCTCACTAACTTCACACACCAACAGGCTTCAAGCAGCTCTCAAGGAAACTCAGTTTTCACACTCTATGCTTAGTGCTCTTTGAGTGCATTATCTAGGAATGAACCTGGTAGAGCATCCCACACAAACGAATGCTCCACATGCGGGTTTCACATGCCACCAACTCCACATTCACAGGCAACTTCAGCGCCACAGCCGTTTTCAGATAGCCCTCAATGCAAAGGCTCTAGACGCGAATATTGGTGTGAGAGCTAATTCAATCAAGGAAACACTGCATGTTGGTGAAGGGCATATTGAAGAAGGATCAGCCGAGTGGTGCTTGTGGAACAACAACTCCATTTGGCTCACTAACTTCACACACCATCAGGCTTCCAAGCAGCTCTCAAGGAAACTCAGTTTTCACACTCTATGCTTAGTGCCCTTTGAGTGCATTATCTAGGAATGAACCTGGTAGAGCATCCCACACAAACGAATGCTCCACATGCGGGTTTCACATGCCACCAACTCCACATTCACAGGCAACTTCAGCGCCACAGCCGTTTACAGATAGCCCTCAATGCCAAGGCTCTAGACGCAAATATTGGTGTGAGAGCTAATTCAATCAAGGAAACACTGCATGTTGGTGAAGGCATATTGAAGAAGGATCA
Source organism: Ochotona princeps (assembly GCF_030435755.1). NCBI lineage: Eukaryota > Metazoa > Chordata > Mammalia > Lagomorpha > Ochotonidae > Ochotona > Ochotona princeps. Next base: position 7,935 of record NW_026700730.1, on the reverse strand, counting down.
GCCGAGTGGTTCTTGTGGGAGAACAACTCCATTTGGCTCACTAACTTCACACACCATCAGGCTTCCAAGCAGCTCTCAAGGAAACTCAGTTTTCACACTCTATGCTTAGTTCCCTTTGAGTGCCTAGGACTGAAATGAAGCTGGTAGAGCATCCCACACAAACGAATGCTCCACATGCGGGTTTCACATGCCACCAACTCCACATTCTCACGCAACTTCAGCGCCACAGCCGTTTTCAGATAGCCCTCAATGCAAAGGCTCTAGACGCAAATATTGGTATGAGAGCTAATTCAATCAAGGAAACACTGCATGTTGGTGAAGGGCATATTGAAGAAGGATCAGCCGAGTGGTTCTTGTGGGAGAACAACTCCATTTGGCTCACTAACTTCACAAACCATCAGGCTTCCAAGCAGCTCTCAAGGAAACTCAGTTTTCACACTCTATGCTTAGTGCCCTTTGAGTGCATTATCTAGGAATGAACCTGGTAGAGCATCCCACACAAACGAATGCTCCACATGCGGGTTTCACATGCCACCAACTCCACATTCACAGGCAACTTCAGCGCCACAGCCGTTTTCAGATAGCCCTCAATGCAAAGGCTCTAGACGCAAATATTGGTGTGAGAGCTAATTCAATCAAGGAAACACTGCATGTTGGTGAAGGGCATATTGAAGAAGGATCAGCCGAGTGGTTCTTGTGGGAGAACAACTCCATTTGGCTCACTAACTTCACACACCATCAGGCTTCCAAGCAGCTCTCAAGGAAACTCAGTTTTCACACTCTATGCTTAGTGCCCTTTGAGTACCTAGGAATGAAATGAAGCTTGGTGAGCATCCCACACAAACGAATGCTCCACATGCGGGTTTCACATGCCACCAACTCCACATTCACAGGCAACTTCAGCGCCACAGCCGTATTCAGATAGCCCTCAATGCAAAGGCTCTAGACGCAAATATTAGTGTGAGAGTTAATTCAATCAAGGAAGCACTGCATGTTGGTGAAGGGCATATTGAAGAAGGATCAGCCAAGTGGTTCTTGTGGGAGAACAACTCCATTTGGCTCACTAACTTCACACACCATCAGGCTTCCAAGCAGCTCTCAAGGAAACTCAGTTTTCACACTCTATGCTTAGTGCCCTTTGAGTGCATTATCTAGGAATGAACCTGGTAGAGCATCCCACACAAACGAATGCTCCACATGCGGGTTTCACATGCCACCAACTCCACATTCACAGGCAACTTCAGCGCCACAGCCGTTTTCAGATAGCCCTCAATGCAAAGGCTCTAGACGCAAATATTGGTGTGAGAGTTAATTCAATCAAGGAAGCACTGCATGTTGGTGAAGGGCATATTTAAGAAGGATCAGCCGAGTGGTGCTTGTGGGAGAACAACTCCATTTGGCTCACTAACTTCACACACCACCAGGCTTCCAAGCAGCTCTCAAGGAAACTCAGTTTTCACACTCTATGCTTAGTGCCCTTTGAGTACATCGGACTGAAATGAATCTTGGTGAGCATCCCACACAAACGAATGCTCCACATGCGGGTTTCACATGCACCAACTCCACATTGACAGGCAACTTCAGCGCCACAGCCGTTTTCAGATAGCCCACAATGCAAAGGCTCTAGACGCAAATATTGGTGTGAGAGCTAATTCAATCAAGGAAACACTGCATGTTGGTGAAGGGCATATTGAAGAAGGATCGGAACTGTGGTTCTTGTGGGAGAACAACTCCATTTGGCTCACTAACTTCACACACCATCAGGCTTCCAAGCAGCTCTCAAGGAAACTCAGTTTTCACACTCTATGCTTAGTGCCCTTTGAGTGCCTAGGACTGACATGAAGCTTGGTGAGCATCCCACACAAACGAATGCTCCACATGAGGGTTTCACATGCCACCAACTCCACATTCACAGGAAACTTCAGCACCACAGCCGTTTTCAGATAGCCCTAAATGCAAAAGCTCTAGACGCAAATATTGGTGTGAGAGCTAATTCAATCAAGGAAGCACTGCATGTTGGTGAAGGGCATATTGAAGAAGAATCAGCCGAGTGGTTCTTGTGGGAGAACAACTCCATTTGGCTCACTAACTTCACACACCATCAGGCTTCCAAGCAGCTCTCAAGGAAACTCAGTTTTCACACTCTATGCTTAGTGCCCTTTGAGTGCATTATCTAGGAATGAACCTGGTAGAGCATCCCACACAAACGAATGCTCCACATGCGGGTTTCACATGCCACCAACTCCACATTCACAGGCAACTTCAGCGCCACAGCCGTTTACAGATAGCCCTCAATGCCAAGGCTCTAGACGCAAATATTGGTGTGAGAGCTAATTCAATCAAGGAAACACTGCATGTTGGTGAAGGGCATATTGAAGAAGGATCAGCCGAGTGGTTCTTGTGGGAGAACAACTCCATTTGGCTCACTAACTTCACACACCATCAGGCTTCCAAGCAGCTCTCAAGGAAACTCAGTTTTCACACTCTATGCTTAGTTCCCTTTGAGTGCCTAGGACTGAAATGAAGCTGGTAGAGCATCCCACACAAACGAATGCTCCACATGCGGGTTTCACATGCCACCAACTCCACATTCTCACGCAACTTCAGCGCCACAGCCGTTTTCAGATAGCCCTCAATGCAAAGCTCTAGACGCAAATATTGGTATGAGAGCTAATTGAATCCAGGAAACACTGCATGTTGGTGAAGGGCATATTGAAGAAGGATCAGCCGAGTGGTTCTTGTGGAGAACAACTCCATTTGGCTCACTAACTTCACAAACCATCAGGCTTCCAAGCAGCTCTCAAGGAAACTCAGTTTTCACACTCTATGCTTAGTGCCCTTTGAGTGCATTATCTAGGAATGAACCTGGTAGAGCATCCCACACAAACGAATGCTCCACATGCGGTTTCACATGCCACCAACTCCACATTCACAGGCAACTTCAGCGCCACAGCCGTTTTCAGATAGCCCTCAATGCAAAGGCTCTAGACGCAAATATTGGTGTGAGAGCTAATTCAATCAAGGAAACACTGCATGTTGGTGAAGGGCATATTGAAGAAGGATCAGCCGAGTGGTTCTTGTGGGAGAACAACTCCATTTGGCTCACTAACTTCACACACCATCAGGCTTCCAAGCAGCTCTCAAGGAAACTCAGTTTTCACACTCTATGCTTAGTGCCCTTTGAGTACCTAGGAATGAAATGAAGCTTGGTGAGCATCCCACACAAACGAATGCTCCACATGCGGGTTTCACATGCCACCAACTCCACATTCACAGGCAACTTCAGCGCCACAGCCGTATTCAGATAGCCCTCAATGCAAAGGCTCTAGACGCAAATATTAGTGTGAGAGTTAATTCAATCAAGGAAGCACTGCATGTTGGTGAAGGGCATATTGAAGAAGGATCAGCCAAGTGGTTCTTGTGGGAGAACAACTCCATTTGGCTCACTAACTTCACACACCATCAGGCTTCCAAGCAGCTCTCAAGGAAACTCAGTTTTCACACTCTATGCTTAGTGCCCTTTGAGTGCATTATCTAGGAATGAACCTGGTAGAGCATCCACACAAACGAATGCTCCACATGCGGGTTTCACATGCCACCAACTCCACATTCACAGGCAACTTCAGCGCCACAGCCGTATTCAGATAGCCCTCAATGCAAAGGCTCTAGACGCAAATATTGGTGTGAGAGTTAATTCAATCAAGGAAGCACTGCATGTTGGTGAAGGGCATATTTAAGAAGGATCAGCCGAGTGGTGCTTGTGGGAGAACAACTCCATTTGGCTCACTAACTTCACACACCACCAGGCTTCCAAGCAGCTCTCAAGGAAACTCAGTTTTCACACTCTATGCTTAGTGCCCTTTGAGTACATCGGACTGAAATGAATCTTGGTGAGCATCCCACACAAACGAATGCTCCACATGCGGGTTTCACATGCCACCAACTCCACATTCACAGCAACTTCAGCACCACAGCCGTTTTCAGATAGCCCTCAATGCAAAGCTCTAGACGCAAATATTGGTGTGAGAGCTAATTCAATCAAGGAAGCACTGCATGTTGGTGAAGGGCATATTGAAGAAGAATCAGCCGAGTGATTCTTGTGGGAGAACAACTCCATTTGGCACACGAACTTCACAAACCATCAGGCTTCCAAGCAGCTCTCAAGGAAACTCAGTTTTCACACTCTATGCTTAGTGCCCATTGGGTACCAAGGAATGAAATGAAGCTTGGTGAGCATCCCACACAAACGAATGCTCCACATGCGGGTTTCACATGCCACCAACTCCACATTCACAGGCAACTTCAGCGCCACAGCCGTTTTCAGATAGCCCTCAATGCAAAGGCTCTAGACGCAAATATTGGTGTGAGAGTTAATTCAATCAAGGAAGCACTGCATGTTGGTGAAGGGCATATTGAAGAAGGATCAGCCGAGTGGTTCTTGTGGGAGAACAACTCCATTTGGCTCACTAACTTCACACACCATCAGGCTTCCAAGCAGCTCTCAAGGAAACTCAGTTTTCACACTCTATGCTTAGTGCCCTTTGAGTGCATTATCTAGGAATGAACCTGGTAGAGCATCCCACACAAACGAATGCTCCACATGCGGGTTTCACATGCCACCAACTCCACATTGACAGGCAACTTCAGCGCCACAGACGTTTTCAGATAGCCCTCAATGCAAAAGCTCTAGACGCAAATATTGGTGTGAGAGCTAATTCAATCAAGGAAACACTGCATGTTGGTGAAGGGCATATTGAAGAAGGATCAGCCGAGTGGTTCTTGTGGGAGAACAACTACATTTGGATCACTAACTTCACAAACCATCAGGCTTCCAAGCAGCTCTCAAGGAAACTCAGTTTTCACACTCTATGCTTAGTGCCCTTTGAGTACATCGGACTGAAATGAATCTTGGTGAGCATCCCACACAAACGAATGCTCCACATGCGGGTTTCACATGCCACCAACTCCACATTCACAGGCAACTTCAGCACCACAGCCGTTTTCAGATAGCCCTCAATGCAAAGCTCTAGACGCAAATATTGGTGTGAGAGTTAATTCAATCAAGGAAACACTGCATGTTGGTGAAGGGCATATTGAAGAAGGATCAGCCGAGTGGTTCTTGTGGGAGAACAACTCCATTTGGCTCACTAACTTCACACACCATCAGGCTTCCAAGCAGCTCTCAAGAAACTCAGTTTTCACACTCTATGCTTAGTACCCTTTGAGTTCCTAGGACTGAAATGAAGCTTGGTGAGCATCCACACAAACGAATGCTCCACATACGGGTTTCACATGCCACCAACTCCACATTCACAGGCAACTTCAGCGCCACAGCCGTTTTCAGATAGCCCTCAATGCAAAGGCTGTAGATGCAAATATTGGTGTGAGAGTTAATTCAATCAATGAAGCACTGCATGTTGGTGAAGGGCATATTGAAGAAGGATCAGCCGAGTGGTTCTTGTGGGAGAACAACTCCATTTGGCTCACTAACTTCACACACCATCAGGCTTCCAAGCAGCTCTCAAGGAAACTCAGTTTTCACACTCTATGCTTAGTGCCCTTTGAGTGCATTATCTAGGAAAGAACCTGGTAGAGCATCCCACACAAACGAATGCTCCACATGCGGGTTTCACATGCCACCAACTCCACATTCACAGGCAACTTCAGCACCACAGCCGTTTTCAGATAGCCCTCAATGCAAAGGCTCTAGACGCAAATATTGGTGTGGGAGATAATTGAATCAAGGAAACACTGCATGTTGTTGAAGGGCATATTGAAAAAGGATCAGCCGAGTGGTCCTTTGGGAGAACAACTCCATTTGACTCACTAACTTCACACACCATCAGGCTTCCAAGAAGCTCTCAAGGAAACTCAGCTTTCACACTCTATGCTTAGTGCCCTTTGAGTACCTAGGACTGAAATGAAGCTTGGTGAGCATCCACACAAACGAATGCTCCACATGCGGGTTTCACATGCCACCAACTCCACATTCACAGGCAACTTCAGGGCCACAGCCGTTTTCAGATAGCCCTCAATGCAAAGGCTCTAGACGCAAATATTGGTGTGAGAGTTAATTCAATCAAGGAAACACTGCATGTTGGTGAAGGGCATATTGAAGAAGGATCAGCCGAGTGGTTCTTGTGGAAGAACAACTCCATTTGGCTCACTAACTTCACACACCATCAGGCTTCCAAGCAGCTCTCAAGGAAACTCAGTTTTCACACTCTATGCTTAGTGCCCTTTGAGTTCCTAGGACTGAAATGAATCTTGGTGAGCATCCCACACAAACGAATGCTCCACATACGGGTTTCACATGCACCAACTCCACATTGACAGCAACTTCAGCGCCACAGCCGTTTCAGATAGCCCTCAATGCAAAGGCTGTAGATGCAAATATTGGTGTGAGAGCTAATTCAATCAAGGAAACACTGCATGTTGGTGAAGGGCATATTGAAGAAGGATCAGCCGAGTGGTTCTTGTGGAGAACAACTCCATTTGGCTCACTAACTTCACAAACCATCAGGCTTCCAAGCAGCTCTCAAGGAAACTCAGTTTTCACACTCTATGCTTAGTGCCCTTTGAGTGCATTATCTAGGAATGAACCTGGTAGAGCATCCCACACAAACGAATGCTCCACATGCGGGTTTCACATGCCACCAACTCCACATTCACAGGCAACTTCAGCGCCACAGCCGTTTACAGATAGCCCTCAATGCAAAGGCTCTAGACGCAAATATTGGTATGAGAGCTAATTCAATCAAGGAAACACTGCATGTTGGTGAAGGGCATATTGAAGAAGGATCAGCCGAGTGGTTCTTGTGGGAGAACAACTCCATTTGGCTCACTAACTTCACACACCATCAGGCTTCCAAGCAGCTCTCAAGGAAACTCAGTTTTCACACTCTATGCTTAGTGCCCTTTGAGTACCTAAGAATGAAATGAAGCTTGGTGAGCATCCCACACAAACGAATGCTCCACATGCGGGTTTCACATGCCACCAACTCCACATTCACAGGCAACTTCAGCGCCACAGCCGTATTCAGATAGCCCTCAATGCAAAGGCTCTAGACGCAAATATTAGTGTGAGAGTTAATTCAATCAAGGAAGCACTGCATGTTGGTGAAGGGCATATTGAAGAAGGATCAGCCAAGTGGTTCTTGTGGGAGAACAACTCCATTTGGCTCACTAACTTCACACACCATCAGGCTTCCAAGCAGCTCTCAAGGAAACTCAGTTTTCACACTCTATGCTTAGTGCCCTTTGAGTGCATTATCTAGGAATGAACCTGGTAGAGCATCCCACACAAACGAATGCTCCACATGCGGGTTTCACATGCCACCAACTCCACATTCACAGGCAACTTCAGCGCCACAGCCGTATTCAGATAGCCCTCAATGCAAAGGCTCTAGACGCAAATATTGGTGTGAGAGTTAATTCAATCAAGGAAGCACTGCATGTTGGTGAAGGGCATATTTAAGAAGGATCAGCCGAGTGGTGCTTGTGGGAGAACAACTCCATTTGGCTCACTAACTTCACACACCACCAGGCTTCAAGCAGCTCTCAAGGAAACTCAGTTTTCACACTCTATGCTTAGTGCCCTTTGAGTACATCGGACTGAAATGAATCTTGGTGAGCATCCACACAAACGAATGCTCCACATGCGGGTTTCACATGCCACCAACTCCACATTCACAGGCAACTTCAGCACCACAGCCGTTTTCAGATAGCCCTCAATGCAAAGCTCTAGACGCAAATATTGGTGTGAGAGCTAATTCAATCAAGGAAGCACTGCATGTTGGTGAAGGGCATATTGAAGAAGAATCAGCCGAGTGATTCTTGTGGGAGAACAACTCCATTTGGCACACGAACTTCACAAACCATCAGGCTTCCAAGCAGCTCTCAAGGAAACTCAGTTTTCACACTCTATGCTTAGTA
>NW_026700729.1:0-40740 GCF_030435755.1 Ochotona princeps | reverse complement strand
CAGGTTCATTCCTAGATAATGCACTCAAAGGGCACTAAGCATAGAGTGTGAAAACTGAGTTTCCTTGAGAGCTGCTTGGAAGCCTGATGGTGTGTGAAGTTAGTGAGCCAAATGGAGTTGTTCTCCCACAAGAACCACTCGGCTGATCCTTCTTCAATATGCCCTTCACCAACATGCAGTGTTTCCTTGATTGAATTAGCTCTCACACCAATATTTGCGTCTAGAGCCTTTTGCATTGAGGGCTATCTGAAAACGGCTGTGGCGCTGAAGTTGCCTGTGAATGTGGAGTTGGTGGCATGTGAAACCCGCATGTGGAGCATTCGTTTGTGTTGGATACTGAGCAAGCTTCATTTCAGTCCTAGGCACACAAAGAGCACTAAGCATAGAGTGTGAAAACTGAGTTTCCTTGAGAGCTGCTTGGAAGCCTGATGGTGTGTGAAGTTAGTGAGCCAAATGGAGTTGTTCTCCCACAAGAACCACTCGGCTGATCCTTCTTCAATATGCCCTTCACCAACATGCAGTGTTTCCTTGATTGAATTAGCTCTCACACCAATATTTGCGTCTAGAGCCTTTGCTTTGAGGGCTATCTGAAAACGGCTGTGGCGCTGAAGTTGCCTGTGAATGTGGAGTTGGTGGCATGTGAAACCCGCATGTGGAGCATTCGTTGTGTTGGATGATGACCAAGCTTCATTTCAGTCCTAGCCACACAAAGAGCACTAAGCATAGAGTGTGAAAACTGAGTTTCCTTGAGAGCTGCTTGGAAGCCTGATGGTGTGTGAAGTTAGTGAGCCAAATGGAGTTGTTCTCCCACAAGAACCACTCGGCTGATTCTTCTTCAATATGCCCTTCACCAACATGCAGTGTTTCCTTGATTGAATTAGCTCTCACACCAATATTTGCGTCTAGAGCCTTTGCTTTGAGGGCTATCTGAAAACGGCTGTGGCGCTGAAGTTGCCTGTGAATGTGGAGTTGGTGGCATGTGAAACCCGCAAATGGAGCATTCGTTTGTGTTGGATGCTCTACCAGGTTCATTCCTAGATAATGCACTCAAAGGGCACTAAGCATAGAGTGTGAAAACTGAGTTTCCTTGAGAGCTGCTTGGAAGCCTGATGGTGTGTGAAGTTAGTGAGCCAAATGGAGTTGTTCTCCCACAAGAACCACTCGGCTGATCCTTCTTCAATATGCCCTTCACCAACATGCAGTGTTTCCTTGATTGAATTAGCTCTCACACCAATATTTGCGTCTAGAGCCTTTGCATTGAGGGCTATCTGAAAACGGCTGTGGCGCTGAAGTTGCCTGTGAATGTGGAGTTGGTGGCATGTGAAACCCGCATGTGGAGCATTCGTTTGTGTGGGATGCTCTACCAGGTTCATTCCTAGATAATGCACTCAAAGGGCACTAAGCATAGAGTGTGAAAGCTGAGTTTCCTTGAGAGCTGCTTGGAAGCCTGATGGTGTGTGAAGTTAGTGAGCCAAATGGAGTTGTTCTCCCACAAGAACCACTCGGCTGATTCTTCTTCAATATGCCCTTCACCAACATGCAGTGTTTCCTTGATTGAATTAGCTCTCACACCAATATTTGCGTCTAGAGCCTTTGCATTGAGGGCTATCTGAAAACGGCTGTGGCGCTGAAGTTGCCTGTGAATGTGGAGTTGGTGGCATGTGAAACCCGCAAGTGGAGCATTCGTACGTGTGGGATGCTCTACCATGTTCATTCCTAGATAATGCACTCAAAGGGCACTAAGCATAGAGTGTGAAAACTGAGTTTCCTTGAGAGCTGCTTGGAAGCCTGATGGTGTGTGAAGTTAGTGAGCCAAATGGAGTTGTTCTCCCACAAGAACCACTCGGCTGATCCTTCTTCAATATGCCCTTCACCAACATGCAGTGTTTCCTTGATTGAATTAGCTCTCACACCAATATTTGCGTCTAGAGCCTTTGCATTGAGGGCTATCTGAAAACGGCTGTGGCGCTGAAGTTGCCTGTGAATGTGGAGTTGGTGGCATGTGAAACCCGCATGTGGAGCATTCGTTTATGTGGGATGCTCTCCAAGCTTCTTTTCATTTATAAGCACTCAAAGGGCACTAAGCATAGAGTGTGAAAACGGAGTTTCCTTGAGAGCTGCTTGGAAGCCTGATGGTGTGTGAAGTTAGTGAGCCAAATGGAGTTGTTCTCCCACAAGAACCACTCGGCTGATCCTTCTTCAATATGCCCTTCACCAACATGCAGTGTTTCCTTGATTGAATTAGCTCTCACACCAATATTTGCGTCTAGAGCCTTTGCATTGAGGGCTATCTGAAAACGGCTGTGGCGCTGAAGTTGCCTGTGAATGTGAGTTGGTGGCATGTGAAACCCGCAAATGGAGCATTCGTTTTGTGTTGGATGCTCTACCAGGTTCATTCCTAGATAATGCACTCAAAGGGCACTAAGCATAGAGTGTGAAAACTGAGTTTCCTTGAGAGCTGCTTGGAAGCCTGATGGTGTGTGAAGTTAGTGAGCCAAATGGAGTTGTTCTCCCACAAGAACCACTCGGCTGATCCTTCTTCAATATGCCCTTCACCAACATGCAGTGTTTCCTTGATTGAATTAGCTCTCACACCAATATTTGCGTCTAGAGCCTTTGCATTGAGGGCTATCTGAAAACGGCTGTGGCGCTGAAGTTGCCTGTGAATGTGGAGTTGGTGCATGTGAAACCCGCATGTGGAGCATTCGTTTGTGTGGGATGCTCTACCAGGTTCATTCCTAGATAATGCACTCAAAGGGCACTAAGCATAGAGTGTGAAAGCTGAGTTTCCTTGAGAGCTGCTTGGAAGCCTGATGGTGTGTGAAGTTAGTGAGCCAAATGGAGTTGTTCTCCCACAAGAACCACTCGGCTGATCCTTCTTCAATATGCCCTTCACGAACATGCAGTGTTTCCTTGATTGAATTAGCTCTCACACCAATATTTGCGTCTAGAGCCTTTGCATTGAGGGCTATCTGAAAACGGCTGTGGCGCTGAAGTTGCCTGTGAATGTGGAGTTGGTGGCATGTGAAACCCCGCATGGGGAGCATTCGTTTATGTGGGATGCTCTCCAAGCTTCATTTCAGTCCTAGGCACTCAAAGGGCACTAAGCATAGAGTGTGAAAACTGAGTTTCCTTGAGAGCTGCTTGGAAGCCTGATGGTGTGTGAAGTTAGTGAGCCAAATGGAGTTGTTCTCCCACAAGAACCACTCGGCTGATCCTTCTTCAATATGCCCCTTCACCAACATGCAGTGTTTCCTTGATTGAATTAGCTCTCACACCAATATTTGCGTCTAGAGCCTTTGCATTGAGGGCTATCTGAAAACGGCTGTGGCGCTGAAGTTGCCTGTGAATGTGGAGTTGGTGGCATGTGAAACCCGCAAGTGGAGCATTCGTACGTGTGGGATGCTCTACCAGGTTCATTCCTAGATAATGCACTCAAAGGGCACTAAACATAGAGTGTGAAAACTGAGTTTCCTTGAGAGCTGCTTGGAAGCCTGATGGTGTGTGAAGTTAGTGAGCCAAATGGAGTTGTTCTCCCACAAGATCCACTCGGCTGATCCTTCTTCAATATGCCCTTCACCAACATGCAGTGTTTCCTTGATTGAATTAGCTCTCACACCAATATTTGCGTCTAGAGCCTTTGCATTGAGGGCTATCTGAAAACGGCTGTGGCGCTGAAGTTGCCTGTGAATGTGGAGTTGGTGGCATGTGAAACCCGCATGTGGAGCATTCGTTTGTGTGGGATGCTCTACCAGGTTCATTCCTAGATAATGCACTCAAAGGGCACTAAGCATAGAGTGTGAAAGCTGAGTTTCCTTGAGAGCTGCTTGGAAGCCTGATGGTGTGTGAAGTTAGTGAGCCAAATGGAGTTGTTCTCCCACAAGAACCACTCGGCTGATCCTTCTTCAATATGCCCTTCACGAACATGCAGTGTTTCCTTGATTGAATTAGCTCTCACACCAATATTTGCGTCTAGAGCCTTTGCATTGAGGGCTATCTGAAAACGGCTGTGGCGCTGAAGTTGCCTGTGAATGTGGAGTTGGTGGCATGTGAAACCCGCATGTGGAGCATTCGTTTATGTGGCATGCTCTCCAAGCTTCATTTCAGTCCTAGGCACTCAAAGGGCCCTAAGCATAGAGTGTGAAAACTGAGTTTCCTTGAGAGCTGCTTGGAAGCCTGATGGTGTGTGAAGTTAGTGAGCCAAATGGAGTTGTTCTCCCACAAGAACCACTCGGCTGATCCTTCTTCAATATGCCCTTCACCAACATGCAGTGTTTCCTTGATTGAATTAGCTCTCACACCAATATTTGCGTCTAGAGCCTTTGCATTGAGGGCTATCTGAAAACGGCTGTGGCGCTGAAGTTGCCTGTGAATGTGGAGTTGGTGGCATGTGAAACCCGCAAGTGGAGCATTCGTACGTGTGGGATGCTCTACCAGGTTCATTCCTAGATAATGCACTCAAAGGGCACTAAACATAGAGTGTGAAAACTGAGTTTCCTTGAGAGCTGCTTGGAAGCCTGATGGTGTGTGAAGTTAGTGAGCCAAATGGAGTTGTTCTCCCACAAGATCCACTCGGCTGATCCTTCTTCAATATGCCCTTCACCAACATGCAATGTTTCCTTGATTGAATTAGCTCTCACACCAATATTTGCGTCTAGAGCCTTTGCATTGAGGGCTATCTGAAAACGGCTGTGGCGCTGAAGTTGCCTGTGAATGTGGAGTTGGTGGCATGTGAAACCCGCAAGTGGAGCATTCGTACGTGTGGGATGCTCTACCAGGTTCATTCCTAGATAATGCACTCAAAGGGCACTAAACATAGAGTGTGAAAACTGAGTTTCCTTGAGAGCTGCTTGGAAGCCTGATGGTGTGTGAAGTTAGTGAGCCAAATGGAGTTGTTCTCCCACAAGATCCACTCGGCTGATCCTTCTTCAATATGCCCTTCACCAACATGCAGTGTTTCCTTGATTGAATTAGCTCTCACACCAATATTTGCGTCTAGAGCCTTTGCATTGAGGGCTATCTGAAAACGGCTGTGGCGCTGAAGTTGCCTGTGAATGTGGAGTTGGTGGCATGTGAAACCCGCATGGGGAGCATTCGTTTATGTGGGATGCTCTCCAAGCTTCATTTCAGTCCTAGGCACTCAAAGGGCACTAAGCATAGAGTGTGAAAACTGAGTTTCCTTGAGAGCTGCTTGGAAGCCTGATGGTGTGTGAAGTTAGTGAGCCAAATGGAGTTGTTCTCCCACAAGAACCACTCGGCTGATCCTTCTTCAATATGCCCTTCACCAACATGCAGTGTTTCCTTGATTGAATTAGCTCTCACACCAATATTTGCGTCTAGAGCCTTTGCATTGAGGGCTATCTGAAAACGGCTGTGGCGCTGAAGTTGCCTGTGAATGTGGAGTTGGTGGCATGTGAAACCCGCAAGTGGAGCATTCGTACGTGTGGGATGCTCTACCAGGTTCATTCCTAGATAATGCACTCAAAGGGCACTAAACATAGAGTGTGAAAACTGAGTTTCCTTGAGAGCTGCTTGGAAGCCTGATGGTGTGTGAAGTTAGTGAGCCAAATGGAGTTGTTCTCCCACAAGATCCACTCGGCTGATCCTTCTTCAATATGCCCCTTCACCAACATGCAGTGTTTCCTTGATTGAATTAGCTCTCACACCAATATTTGCGTCTAGAGCCTTTGCATTGAGGGCTATCTGAAAACGGCTGTGGCGCTGAAGTTGCCTGTGAATGTGGAGTTGGTGGCATGTGAAACCCGCATGTGGAGCATTCGTTTATGTGGGATGCTCTCCAAGCTTCATTTCAGTCCTAGGCACTCAAAGGGCACTAAGCATAGAGTGTGAAAACTGAGTTTCCTTGAGAGCTGCTTGGAAGCCTGATGGTGTGTGAAGTTAGTGAGCCAAATGGAGTTGTTCTCCCACAAGAACCACTCGGCTGATCCTTCTTCAATATGCCCTTCACCAACATGCAGTGTTTCCTTGATTGAATTAGCTCTCACACCAATATTTGCGTCTAGAGCCTTTGCATTGAGGGCTATCTGAAAACGGCTGTGGCGCTGAAGTTGCCTGTGAATGTGGAGTTGGTGGCATGTGAAACCCGCATGTGGAGCATTCGTTTGTGTGGGATGCTCTACCAGGTTCATTCCTAGATAATGCACTCAAAGGGCACTAAGCATAGAGTGTGAAAACTGAGTTTCCTTGAGAGCTGCTTGGAAACCTGATGGTGTGTGAAGTTAGTGAGCCAAATGGAGTTGTTCTCCCACAAGAACCACTCGGCTGATTCTTCTTCAATATGCGCTTCACCAACATGCAGTGTTTCCTTGATTGAATTAGCTCTCACACCAATATTTGCGTCTAGAGCCTTTGTATTGAGGGCTATCTGAAAACGGCTGTGGCGCTGAAGTTGCCTGTGAATGTGGAGTTGGTGGCATGTGAAACCCGCAAGTGGAGCATTCGTACGTGTGGGATGCTCTACCATGTTCATTCCTAGATAATGCACTCAAAGGGCACTAAGCATAGAGTGTGAAAACTGAGTTTCCTTGAGAGCTGCTTGGAAGCCTGATGGTGTGTGAAGTTAGTGAGCCAAATGGAGTTGTTCTCCCACAAGAACCACTCGGCTGATCCTTCTTCAATATGCCCTTCACCAACATGCAGTGTTTCCTTGATTGAATTAGCTCTCACACCAATATTTGCGTCTAGAGCCTTTGCATTGAGGGCTATCTGAAAACGGCTGTGGCACTGAAGTTGCCTGTGAATGTGGAGTTGGTGGCATGTGAAACCCGCAAGTGGAGCATTCGTACGTGTGGGATGCTCTACCATGTTCATTCCTAGATAATGCACTCAAAGGGCACTAAGCATAGAGTGTGAAAACTGAGTTTCCTTGAGAGCTGCTTGGAAGCCTGATGGTGTGTGAAGTTAGTGAGCCAAATGGAGTTGTTCTCCCACAAGAACCACTCGGCTGATCCTTCTTCAATATGCCCTTCACCAACATGCAGTGTTTCCTTGATTGAATTAGCTCTCACACCAATATTTGCGTCTAGAGCCTTTGCAATTGAGGGCTATCTGAAAACGGCTGTGGCGCTGAAGTTGCCTGTGAATGTGGAGTTGGTGGCATGTGAAACCCGCATGTGGAGCATTCGTTTATGTGGGATGCTCTCCAAGCTTCATTTCAGTCCTAGGCACTCAAAGGGCACTAAGCATAGAGTGTGAAAACGGAGTTTCCTTGAGAGCTGCTTGGAAGCCTGATGGTGTGTGAAGTTAGTGAGCCAAATGGAGTTGTTCTCCCACAAGAACCACTCGGCTGATCCTTCTTCAATATGCCCTTCACCAACATGCAGTGTTTCCTTGATTGAATTAGCTCTCACACCAATATTTGCGTCTAGAGCCTTTGTATTGAGGGCTATCTGAAAACGGCTGTGGCGCTGAAGTTGCCTGTGAATGTGGAGTTGGTGGCATGTGAAACCCGCATGTGGAGCATTCGTTTATGTGGGATGCTCTACCAGGTTCATTCCTAGATAATGCACTGAAAGGGCACTAAGCATAGAGTGTGAAAACTGAGTTTCCTTGAGAGCTGCTTGGAAGCCTGATGGTGTGTGAAGTTAGTGAGCCAAATGGAGTTGTTCTCCCACAAGAACCACTCGGCTGATCCTTCTTCAATATGCCCTTCACCAACATGCAGTGTTTCCTTGATTGAATTAGCTCTCACACCAATATTTGCGTCTAGAGCCTTTGCATTGAGGGCTATCTGAAAACGGCTGTGGCGCTGAAGTTGCCTGTGAATCTGGAGTTGGTGGCATGTGAAACCCGCATGTGGAGCATTCGTTTATGTGGGATGCTCTCCAAGCTTCATTTCAGTCCTAGGCACTCAAAGGGCACTAAGCATAGAGTGTGAAAACTGAGTTTCCTTGAGAGCTGCTTGGAAGCCTGATGGTGTGTGAAGTTAGTGAGCCAAATGGAGTTGTTCTCCCACAAGAACCACTCGGCTGATCCTTCTTCAATATGCCCTTCACCAACATGCAGTGTTTCCTTGATTGAATTAGCTCTCACACCAATATTTGCGTCTAGAGCCTTTGCATTGAGGGCTATCTGAAAACGGCTGTGGCGCTGAAGTTGCCTGTGAATGTGGAGTTGGTGGCATGTGAAACCGCATGTGGAGCATTCGTTTGTGTTGGATGCTGACCAAGCTTCATTTCAGTCCTAGGCACACAAAGAGCACTAAGCATAGAGTGTGAAAACTGAGTTTCCTTGAGAGCTGCTTGGAAGCCTGATGGTGTGTGAAGTTAGTGAGCCAAATGGAGTTGTTCTCCCACAAGAACCACTCGGCTGATCCTTCTTCAATATGCCCTTCACCAACATGCAGTGTTTCCTTGATTGAATTAGCTCTCACACCAATATTTGCGTCTAGAGCCTTTGCATTGAGGGCTATCTGAAAACGGCTGTGGCGCTGAAGTTGCCTGTGAATGTGGAGTTGGTGGCATGTGAAACCCGCAAGTGGAGCATTCATACGTGTGGGATGCTCTACCAGGTTCATTCCTAGATAATGCACTCAAAGGACACTAAACATAGAGTGTGAAAAATGAGTTTCCTTGAGAGCTGCTTGGAAGCCTGATGGTGTGTGAAGTTAGTGAGCCAAATGGAGTTGTTCTCCCACAAGAACCACTCGGCTGATCCTTCTTCAATATGCCCTTCACCAACATGCAGTGTTTCCTTGATTGAATTAGCTCTCACACCAATATTTGCGTCTAGAGCCTTTGCATTGAGGGCTATCTGAAAACGGCTGTGGCGCTGAAGTTGCCTGTGAATGTGGAGTTGGTGGCATGTGAAACCCGCATGTGGAGCATTCGTTTATGTGGGATGCTCTCCAAGCTTCATTTCATTCCTAGGCACTCAAAGGGCACTAAGCATAGAGTGTGAAAACTGAGTTTCCTTGAGAGCTGCTTGGAAGCCTGATGGTGTGTGAAGTTAGTGAGCCAAATGGAGTTGTTCTCCCACAAGAACCACTCGGCTGATTCTTCTTCAATATGCCCTTCACCAACATGCAGTGTTTCCTTGATTGAATTAGCTCTCACACCAATATTTGCGTCTAGAGCCTTTGCATTGAGGGCTATCTGAAAACGGCTGTGGCGCTGAAGTTGCCTGTGAATGTGGAGTTGGTGGCATGTGAAACCCGCATGTGGAGCATTCGTTTGTGTTGGATGCTGACCAAGCTTCATTTCAGTCCTAGGCGCACAAAGAGCACTAAGCATAGAGTGTGAAAACTGAGTTTCCTTGAGAGCTGCTTGGAAGCCTGATGGTGTGTGAAGTTAGTGAGCCAAATGGAGTTGTTCTCCCAAAAGAACCACTCGGCTGATTCTTCTTCAATATGCCCTTCACCAACATGCAGTGTTTCCTTGATTGAATTAGCTCTCACACCAATATTTGCGTCTAGAGCCTTTGCTTTGAGGGCTATCTGAAAACGGCTGTGGCGCTGAAGTTGCCTGTGAATGTGGAGTTGGTGGCATGTGAAACCCGCATGTGGAGCATTCGTTTGTGTGGGATGCTCTACCAGGTTCATTCCTAGATAATGCACTCAAAGGGCACTAAGCATAGAGTGTGAAAACTGAGTTTCCTTGAGAGCTGCTTGGAAGCCTGATGGTGTGTGAAGTTAGTGAGCCAAATGGAGTTGTTCTCCCACAAGAACCACTCGGCTGATCCTTCTTCAATATGCCCTTCACCAACATGCAGTGTTTCCTTGATTGAATTAGCTCTCACACCAATATTTGCGTCTAGAGCCTTTGCATTGAGGGCTATCTGAAAACGGCTGTGGCGCTGAAGTTGCCTGTGAATGTGGAGTTGGTGGCATGTGAAACCCGCAAGTGGAACATTCGTACGTGTGGGATGCTCTACCAGGTTCATTCCTAGATAATGCACTGAAAGGGCACTAAGCCTAGAGTGTGAAAACTGAGTTTCCTTGAGAGCTGCTTGGAAGCCTGATGGTGTGTGAAGTTAGTGAGCCAAATGGAGTTGTTCTCCCACAAGAACCACTCAGCTGATCCTTCTTCAATATGCCCTTCACCAACATGCAGTGTTTCCTTGATTGAATTAGCTCTCACACCAATATTTGCGTCTAGAGCCTTTGCATTGAGGGCTATCTGAAAACAGCTGTGGCGCTGAAGTTGCCTGTGAATGTGGAGTTGGTGGCATGTGAAACCCGCATGTGGAGCATTCGTTTATGTGGGATGCTCTCCAAGCTTCATTTCATTCCTAGGCACTCAAAGGGCACTAAGCATAGAGTGTGAAAACTGAGTTTCCTTGAGAGCTGCTTGGAAGCCTGATGGTGTGTGAAGTTAGTGAGCCAAATGGAGTTGTTCTCCCACAAGAACCACTCGGCTGATTCTTCTTCAATATGCCCTTCACCAACATGCAGTGTTTCCTTGATTGAATTAGCTCTCACACCAATATTTGCGTCTAGAGCCTTTGCATTGAGGGCTATCTGAAAACGGCTGTGGCGCTGAAGTTGCCTGTGAATGTGGAGTTGGTGGCATGTGAAACCCGCATGTGGAGCATTCGTTTGTGTTGGATGCTGACCAAGCTTCATTTCAGTCCTAGGCGCACAAAGAGCACTAAGCATAGAGTGTGAAAACTGAGTTTCCTTGAGAGCTGCTTGGAAGCCTGATGGTGTGTGAAGTTAGTGAGCCAAATGGAGTTGTTCTCCCACAAGAACCACTCGGCTGATTCTTCTTCAATATGCCCTTCACCAACATGCAGTGTTTCCTTGATTGAATTAGCTCTCACACCAATATTTGCGTCTAGAGCCTTTGCTTTGAGGGCTATCTGAAAACGGCTGTGGCGCTGAAGTTGCCTGTGAATGTGGAGTTGGTGGCATGTGAAACCCGCATGTGGAGCATTCGTTTGTGTGGGATGCTCTACCAGGTTCATTCCTAGATAATGCACTCAAAGGGCACTAAGCATAGAGTGTGAAAACTGAGTTTCCTTGAGAGCTGCTTGGAAGCCTGATGGTGTGTGAAGTTAGTGAGCCAAATGGAGTTGTTCTCCCACAAGAACCACTCGGCTGATCCTTCTTCAATATGCCCTTCACCAACATGCAGTGTTTCCTTGATTGAATTAGCTCTCACACCAATATTTGCGTCTAGAGCCTTTGCATTGAGGGCTATCTGAAAACGGCTGTGGCGCTGAAGTTGCCTGTGAATGTGGAGTTGGTGGCATGTGAAACCCGCAAGTGGAACATTCGTACGTGTGGGATGCTCTACCAGGTTCATTCCTAGATAATGCACTGAAAGGGCACTAAGCCTAGAGTGTGAAAACTGAGTTTCCTTGAGAGCTGCTTGGAAGCCTGATGGTGTGTGAAGTTAGTGAGCCAAATGGAGTTGTTCTCCCACAAGAACCACTCAGCTGATCCTTCTTCAATATGCCCTTCACCAACATGCAGTGTTTCCTTGATTGAATTAGCTCTCACACCAATATTTGCGTCTAGAGCCTTTGCATTGAGGGCTATCTGAAAACGGCTGTGGCGCTGAAGTTGCCTGTGAATGTGGAGTTGGTGGCATGTGAAACCCGCATGTGGAGCATTCGTTTATGTGGGATGCTCTCCAAGTTTCATTTCAGTCCTAGGCACTCAAAGGGCACTAAGCATAGAGTGTGAAAACTGAGTTTCCTTGAGAGCTGCTTGGAAGCCTGATGGTGTGTGAAGTTAGTGAGCCAAATGGAGTTGTTCTCCCACAAGAACCACTCGGCTGATCCTTCTTCAATATGCCCTTCACCAACATGCAGTGTTTCCTTGATTGAATTAGCTCTCACACCAATATTTGCGTCTAGAGCCTTTGCATTGAGGGCTATCTGAAAACGGCTGTGGCGCTGAAGTTGCCTGTGAATGTGGAGTTGGTGGCATGTGAAACCCGCATGTGGAGCATTCGTTTGTGTGGGATGCTCTACCAGGTTCATTCCTAGATAATGCACTCAAAGGGCACTAAGCATAGAGTGTGAAAACTGAGTTTCCTTGAGAGCTGCTTGGAAGCCTGATGGTGTGTGAAGTTAGTGAGCCAAATGGAGTTGTTCTCCCACAAGAACCACTCGGCTGATCCTTCTTCAATATGCCCTTCACCAACATGCAGTGTTTCCTTGATTGAATTAGCTCTCACACCAATATTTGCGTCTAGAGCCTTTGCATTGAGGGCTATCTGAAAACGGCTGTGGCGCTGAAGTTGCCTGTGAATGTGGAGTTGGTGGCATGTGAAACACGCATGTGGAGCATTCGTTTATGTGGGATGCTCTCCAAGCTTCATTTCATTCTTAGGCACTCAAAGGGCACTAAGCATAGAGTGTGAAAACTGAGTTTCCTTGAGAGCTGCTTGGAAGCCTGATGGTGTGTGAAGTTAGTGAGCCAAATGGAGTTGTTCTCCCACAAGAACCACTCGGCTGATCCTTCTTCAATATGCCCTTCACCAACATGCAGTGTTTTCTTGATTGAATTAGCTCTCACACCAATAATTGCGTCTAGAGCCTTTGCATTGAGGGCTATCTGAAAATGGCTGTGGCGCTGAAGTTGCCTGTGAATGTGGAGTTGGTGGCATGTGAAACCCGCATGTGGAGCATTCATTTGTGTGGGATGATGACCAAGCTTCATTTCAGTCCTAGCCATACAAAAGGCACTAAGCATAGAGTGTGAAAACTGTGTTTCCTTGAGAGCTGCTTGGAAGCCTGATGGTGTGTGAAGTTAGTGAGCCACATGGAGTTGTTCTCCCACAAGAACCACTCGGCTGATTCTTCTTCAATATGCCCTTCACCAACATGCAGTGTTTCCTTGATTGAATTAGCTCTCACACCAATATTTGCGTCTAGAGCCTTTGCATTGAGGGCTATCTGAAAACGGCTGTGGCGCTGAAGTTGCCTGTGAATGTGGAGTTGGTGGCATGTGAAACCCGCATGTGGAGCATTCGTAGGTGTGGGATGCTCTACCAGGTTCATTCCTAGATAATGCACTCAAAGGGCACTAAGCATAGAGTGTGAAAACTGAGTTTCCTTGAGAGCTGCTTGGAAGCCTGATGGTGTGTGAAGTTAGTGAGCCAAATGGAGTTGTTCTCCCACAAGAACCACTCGGCTGATTCTTCTTCAATATGCCCTTCACCAACATGCTGTGTTTCCTTGATTGAATTAGCTCTCACACCAATATTTGCGTCTAGAGCCTTTGCTTTGAGGGCTATCTGAAAACGGCTGTGGCGCTGAAGTTGACTGTGAATGTGGAGTTGGTGGCATGTGAAACCCGCATGTGGAGCATTCGTTTGTGTGGGATGCTCTACCAGGTTCATTTCAGTCCTAGGCACACAAAGAGCACTAAGCATAGAGTGTGAAAACTGAGTTTCCTTGAGATCTGCTTGGAAGCCTGATGGTGTGTGAAGTTAGTGAGCCAAATGGAGTTGTTCTCCCACAAGAACCACTCGGCTGATCCTTCTTCAATATGCCCTTCACCAACATGCAGTGTTTCCTTGATTGAATTAGCTCTCACAACAATATTTGCGTCTAGAGCCTTTGCATTGAGGGCTATCTGAAATCGGCTGTGGCGCTGAAGTTGCCTGTGAATGTGGAGTTGGTGGCATGTGAAACCTGCATATGGAGCATTCGTTTGTGTGGGATGCTCTACCATGTTCATTCCCAGATAATGCACTCAAAGGGCACTAAGCATAGAGTGTGAAAACTGAGTTTCCTTGAGATCTGCTTGGAAGCCTGATGGTGTGTGAAGTTAGTGAGCCAAATGGAGTTGTTCTCCCACAAGAACCACTCGGCTGATCCTTCTTCAATATGCCCTTCACCAACATGCAGTGTTTCCTTGATTGAATTAGCTCTCACACCAATATTTGCGTCTAGAGCCTTTGCATTGAGGGCTATCTGAAATCGGCTGTGGCGCTGAAGTTGCCTGTGAATGTGGAGTTGGTGGCATGTGAAACCTGCATATGGAGCATTCGTTTGTGTGGGATGCTCTACCATGTTCATTCCCAGATAATGCACTCAAAGGGCACTAAGCATAGAGTGTGAAAACTGAGTTTCCTTGAGAGCTGCTTGGAAGCCTGATGGTGTTTGAAGTTAGTGAGCCAAATGGAGTTGTTCTCCCACAAGAACCACTCGGCTGATCCTTCTTCAATATGCCCTTCACCAACATGCAGTGTTTTCTTGATTGAATTAGCTCTCACACCAATATTTGCATCTAGAGCCTTTGCATTGAGGGCTATCTGAAAACGGCTGTGGCGCTGAAGTTGCCTGTGAATGTGGAGTTGGTGGCATGTGAAACACGCATGTGGAGCATTCGTTTATGTGGGATGCTCTCCAAGCTTCACTTCAGTCCTAGCCACACAAAGAGCACTAAGCATAGAGTGTGAAAACTGAGTTTCCTTGAGAGCTGCTTGGAAGCCTGATGGTGTGTGAAGTTAGTGAGCCAAATGGAGTTGTTCTCCCACAAGAACCACTCGGCTGATTCTTCTTCAATATGCCCTTCACCAACATGCAGTGTTTCCTTGATTGAATTAGCTCTCACACCAATATTTGCGTCTAGAGCCTTTGCTTTGAGGGCTATCTGAAAACGGCTGTGGCGCTGAAGTTGCCTGTGAATGTGGAGTTGGTGGCATGTGAAACCCGCATGTGGAGCATTCGTTTGTGTAGGATGCTCTACCAGGTTCATTCCTAGATAATGCACTCAAAGGGCACTAAGCATAGAGTGTGAAAACTGAGTTTCCTTGAGAGCTGCTTGGAAGCCTGATGGTGTGTGAAGTTAGTGAGCCAAATGGAGTTGTTCTCCCACAAGAACCACTCGGCTGATCCTTCTTCAATATGCCCTTCACCAACATGCAGTGTTTCCTTGATTGAATTAGCTCTCACACCAATATTTGCGTCTAGAGCCTTTGCATTGAGGGCTATCTGAAAACGGCTGTGGCGCTGAAGTTGCCTGTGAATGTGGAGTTGGTGGCATGTGAAACCCGCATGTGGAGCATTCGTTTGTGTGGGATGCTCTACCAGGTTCATTCCTAGATAATGCACTCAAAGGGCAATAAGAATAGAGTGTGAAAACTGAGTTTCCTTGAGAGCTGCTTGGAAGCCTGATGGTGTGTGAAGTTAGTGAGCCAAATGGAGTTGTTCTCCCACAAGAACCACTCGGCTGATCCTTCTTCAATATGCCCTTCACCAACATGCAGTGTTTTCTTGATTGAATTAGCTCTCACACCAATATTTGCATCTAGAGCCTTTGCATTGAGGGCTATCTGAAAACGGCTGTGGCGCTGAAGTTGCCTGTGAATGTGGAGTTGGTGGCATGTGAAACCCGCATGTGGAGCATTCGTTTGTGTTGGATGATGACCAAGCTTCATTTCAGTCCTAGCCACACAAAGGGCACTAAGCATAGAGTGTGAAAACTGAGTTTCCTTGAGAGCTGCTTGGAAGCCTGATGGTGTGTGAAGTTAGTGAGCCAAATGGAGTTGTTCTCCCACAAGAACCACTCGGCTGATTCTTCTTCAATATGCCCTTCACCAACATGCAGTGTTTCCTTGATTGAATTAGCTCTCACACCAATATTTGCGTCTAGAGCCTTTGCATTGAGGGCTATCTGAAAACGGCTGTGGCGCTGAAGTTGCCTGTGAATGTGGAGTTGGTGGCATGTGAAACCCGCATGTGGAGCATTCGTTTGTGTGGGATGCTCTACCAGGTTCATTCCTAGATAATGCACTCAAAGGGCACTAAGCATAGAGTGTGAAAACTGAGTTTCCTTGAGAGCTGCTTGGAAGCCTGATGGTGTGTGAGGTTAGTGAGCCAAATGGAGTTGTTCTCCCACAAGAACCACTCGGCTGATCCTTCTTCAATATGCCCTTCACCAACATGCAGTGTTTCCTTGATTGAATTAGCTCTCACACCAATATTTGCGTCTAGAGCCTTTGCATTGAGGGCTATCTGAAAACGGCTGTGGCGCTGAAGTTGCCTGTGAATGTGGAGTTGGTGGCATGTGAAACCCGCATGTGGAGCATTCGTTTGTGTGGGATGCTCTACCAGGTTCATTCCTAGATAATGCACTCAAAGGGGACTAAACATAGAGTGTGAAAACTGAGTTTCCTTGAGAGCTGCTTGGAAGCCTGATGGTGTGTGAAGTTAGTGAGCCAAATGGAGTTGTTCTCCCACAAGAACCACTCGGCTGATCCTTCTTCAATATGCCCTTCACCAACATGCAGTGTTTCCTTGATTGAATTAGCTCTCACACCAATATTTGCGTCTAGAGCCTTTGCATTGAGGGCTATCTGAAAACGGCTGTGGCGCTGAAGTTGCCTGTGAATGTGGAGTTGGTGGCATGTGAAACCCGCATGTGGAGCATTCGTTTATGTGGCATGCTCTCCAAGCTTCATTTCATTCCTAGGCACTCAAAGGGCACTAAGCATAGAGTGTGAAAACTGAGTTTCCTTGAGAGCTGCTTGGAAGCCTGATGGTGTGTGAAGTTAGTGAGCCAAATGGAGTTGTTCTCCCACAAGAAGCACTCGGCTGATCCTTCTTCAATATGCCCCTCACCAACATGCAGTGTTTCCTTGATTGAATTAGCTCTCACACCAATATTTGCGTCTAGAGTCTTTGCATTGAGGGCTATCTGAAAACGGCTGTGGCGCTGAAGTTGCCTGTGAATGTGGAGTTGGTGGCATGTGAAACCCGCATGTGGAGCATTCGTTTATGTGGGATGCTCTCCAAGCTTCATTTCATTCCTAGGCACTCAAAGGGCACTAAGCATAGAGTGTGAAAACTGAGTTTCCTTGAGAGCTGCTTGGAAGCCTGATGGTGTGTGAAGTTAGTGAGCCAAATGGAGTTGTTCTCCCACAAGAACCACTCGGCTGATCCTTCTTCAATATGCCCTTCACCAACATGCAGTGTTTTCTTGATTGAATTAGCTCTCACACCAATATTTGCGTCTAGAGCCTTTGCATTGAGGGCTATCTGAAAATGGCTGTGGCGCTGAAGTTGCCTGTGAATGTGGAGTTGGTGGCATGTGAAACCCGCATGTGGAGCATTCGTTTGTGTGTAGGGCTCTACCAGGTTCATTTCAGTCCTAGCCATACAAAGGGCACAAAGCATAGAGTGTGAAAACTGAGTTTCCTTGAGAGCTGCTTGGAAGCCTGATGGTGTGTGAAGTTAGTGAGCCAAATGGAGTTGTTCTCCCACAAGAACCACTCGGCTGATCCTTCTTCAATATGCCCTTCACCAACATGCAGTGTTTCCTTGATTGAATTAGCTCTCACAACAATATTTGCGTCTAGAGCCTTTGCATTGAGGGCTATCTGAAAACGGCTGTGGCGCTGAAGTTGCCTGTGAATGTGGAGTTGGTGGCATGTGAAACCCGCATGTGGAGCATTCGTTTGTGTAGGATGCTCTACCAGGTTCATTCCTAGATAATGCACTCAAAGGGCACTAAACATAGAGTGTGAAAACTGAGTTTCCTTGAGAGCTGCTTGGAAGCCTGATGGTGTGTGAAGTTAGTGAGCCAAATGGAGTTGTTCTCCCACAAGAACCACTCGGCTGATCCTTCTTCAATATGCCCTTCACCAACATGCAGTGTTTCCTTGATTGAATTAGCTCTCACACCAATATTTGCGTCTAGAGCCTTTGCATTGAGGGCTATCTGAAAACGGCTGTGGCGCTGAAGTTGCCTGTGAATGTGGAGTTGGTGGCATGTGAAACCCGCATGTGGAGCATTCGTTTGTGTGGGATGCTGACCAAGCTTCATTTCAGTCCTAGGCACACAAAGAGCACTAAGCATAGAGTGTGAAAACTGAGTTTCCTTGAGAGCTGCTTGGAAGCCTGATGGTGTGTGAAGTTAGTGAGCCAAATGGAGTTGTTCTCCCACAAGAACCACTCGGCTGATCCTTCTTCAATATGCCCTTCACCAACATGCAGTGTTTCCTTGATTGAATTAGCTCTCACACCAATATTTGCGTCTAGAGCCTTTGCATTGAGGGCTATCTGAAAATGGCTGTGGCGCTGAAGTTGCCTGTGAATGTGGAGTTGGTGGCATGTGAAACCCGCATGTGGAGCATTCGTTTGTGTGGGATGCTCTACCAGGTTCATTTCAGTCCTAGCCATACAAAGGGCACTAAGCATAGAGTGTGAAAACTGAGTTTCCTTGAGATCTGCTTGGAAGCCTGATGGTGTGTGAAGTTAGTGAGCCAAATGGAGTTGTTCTCCCACAAGAACCACTCGGCTGATCCTTCTTCAATATGCCCTTCACCAACATGCAGTGTTTCCTTGATTGAATTAGCTCTCACACCAATATTTGCGTCTAGAGCCTTTGCTTTGAGGGCTATCTGAAAACGGCTGTGGCGCTGAAGTTGCCTGTGAATGTGGAGTTGGTGGCATGTGAAACCCGCATGTGGAGCATTCGTTTGTGTGGGATGCTCTACCAGGTTCATTCCTAGATAATGCACTCAAAGGGCACTAAGCATAGAGTGTGAAAACTGAGTTTCCTTGAGAGCTGCTTGGAAGCCTGATGGTGTGTGAAGTTAGTGAGCCAAATGGAGTTGTTCTCCCACAAGAACCACTCGGCTGATTCTTCTTCAATATGCCCTTCACCAACATGCAGTGTTTCCTTGATTGAATTAGCTCTCACACCAGTATTTGCGTCTAGAGCCTTTGCATTGAGGGCTATCTGAAAACGGCTGTGGCGCTGAAGTTGCCTGTGAATGTGGAGTTGGTGGCATGTGAAACCCGCATGTGGAGCATTCATACGTGTTGGATGCTCTACCAGGTTCATTCCTAGATAATGCACTCAAAGGGCACTAAGCATAGAGTGTGAAAACTGAGTTTCCTTGAGAGCTGCTTGGAAGCCTGATGGTGTGTGAAGTTAGTGAGCCAAATGGAGTTGTTCTCCCACAAGAACCACTCGGCTGATCCTTCTTCAATATGCCCCTCACCAACATGCAGTGTTTCCTTGATTGAATTAGCTCTCACACCAATATTTGCGTCTAGAGCCTTTGCATTGAGGGCTATCTGAAAACGGCTGTGGCGCTGAAGTTGCCTGTGAATGTGGAGTTGGTGGCATGTGAAACCCGCATGTGGAGCATTCGTTTATGTGGGATGCTCTCCAAGCTTCATTTCATTCCTAGGCACTCAAAGGGCACTAAGCATAGAGTGTGAAAACTGAGTTTCCTTGAGAGCTGCTTGGAAGCCTGATGGTGTGTGAAGTTAGTGAGCCAAATGGAGTTGTTCTCCCACAAGAACCACTCGGCTGATCCTTCTTCAATATGCCCTTCACCAACATGCAGTGTTTTCTTGATTGAATTAGCTCTCACACCAATATTTGCGTCTAGAGCCTTTGCATTGAGGGCTATCTGAAAATGGCTGTGGCGCTGAAGTTGCCTGTGAATGTGGAGTTGGTGGCATGTGAAACCTGCATGTGGAGCATTCGTTTGTGTGGGATGCTCTACCAGGTTCATTCCTAGATAATGCACTCAAAGGGCACTAAGCATAGAGTGTGAAAACTGAGTTTCCTTGAGAGCTGCTTGGAAGCCTGATGGTGTGTGAAGTTAGTGAGCCACATGGAGTTGTTCTCCCACAAGAACCACTCGGCTGATCCTTCTTCAATATGCCCTTCACCAACATGCAGTGTTTCCTTGATTGAATTAGCTCTCACACCAATATTTGCGTCTAGAGCCTTTGCATTGAGGGCTATCTGAAAACGGCTGTGGCGCTGAAGTTGCCTGTGAATGTGGAGTTGGTGGCATGTGAAACTCGCATGTGGAGCATTCGTTTGTGTGGGATGCTGACCAAGCTTCATTTCATTCCTAGGCACACAAAGAGCACTAAGCATAGAGTGTGAAAACTGAGTTTCCTTGAGAGCTGCTTGGAAGCCTGATGGTGTGTGAGGTTAGTGAGCCAAATGGAGTTGTTCTCCCACAAGAACCACTCGGCTGATTCTTCTTCAATATGCCCTTCACCAACATGCAGTGTTTCCTTGATTGAATTAGCTCTCACACCAATATTTGCGTCTAGAGCCTTTGCTTTGAGGGCTATCTGAAAACGGCTGTGGCGCTGAAGTTGACTGTGAATGTGGAGTTGGTGGCATGTGAAACCCGCATGTGGAGCATTCGTTTGTGTGGGATGCTCTACCAGGTTCATTTCAGTCCTAGCCATACAAAGGGCACAAAGCATAGAGTGTGAAAACTGAGTTTCCTTGAGATCTGCTTGGAAGCCTGATGGTGTGTGAAGTTAGTGAGCCAAATGGAGTTGTTCTCCCACAAGAACCACTCGGCTGATCCTTCTTCAATATGCCCTTCACCAACATGCAGTGTTTCCTTGATTGAATTAGCTCTCACACCAATATTTGCGTCTAGATCCTTTGCATTGAGGGCTATCTGAAATCGGCTGTGGCGCTGAAGTTGCCTGTGAATGTGGAGTTGGTGGCATGTGAAACCTGCATATGGAGCATTCGTTTGTGTGGGATGCTCTACCATGTTCATTCCCAGATAATGCACTCAAAGGGCACTAAGCATAGAGTGTGAAAACTGAGTTTCCTTGAGATCTGCTTGGAAGCCTGATGGTGTGTGAAGTTAGTGAGCCAAATGGAGTTGTTCTCCCACAAGAACCACTCGGCTGATCCTTCTTCAATATGCCCTTCACCAACATGCAGTGTTTCCTTGATTGAATTAGCTCTCACACCAATATTTGCGTCTAGAGCCTTTGCATTGAGGGCTATCTGAAATCGGCTGTGGCGCTGAAGTTGCCTGTGAATGTGGAGTTGGTGGCATGTGAAACCTGCATATGGAGCATTCGTTTGTGTGGGATGCTCTACCATGTTCATTCCCAGATAATGCACTCAAAGGGCACTAAGCATAGAGTGTGAAAACTGAGTTTCCTTGAGAGCTGCTTGGAAGCCTGATGGTGTTTGAAGTTAGTGAGCCAAATGGAGTTGTTCTCCCACAAGAACCACTCGGCTGATCCTTCTTCAATATGCCCTTCACCAACATGCAGTGTTTTCTTGATTGAATTAGCTCTCACACCAATATTTGCATCTAGAGCCTTTGCATTGAGGGCTATCTGAAAACGGCTGTGGCGCTGAAGTTGCCTGTGAATGTGGAGTTGGTGGCATGTGAAACACGCATATGGAGCATTCGTTTATGTGGGATGCTCTCCAAGCTTCATTTCAGTCCTAGCCACACAAAGAGCACTAAGCATAGAGTGTGAAAACTGAGTTTCCTTGAGAGCTGCTTGGAAGCCTGATGGTGTGTGAAGTTAGTGAGCCAAATGGAGTTGTTCTCCCACAAGAACCACTCGGCTGATTCTTCTTCAATATGCCCTTCACCAACATGCAGTGTTTCCTTGATTGAATTAGCTCTCACACCAATATTTGCGTCTAGAGCCTTTGCTTTGAGGGCTATCTGAAAACGGCTGTGGCGCTGAAGTTGCCTGTGAATGTGGAGTTGGTGGCATGTGAAACCCGCATGTGGAGCATTCGTTTGTGTAGGATGCTCTACCAGGTTCATTCCTAGATAATGCACTCAAAGGGCACTAAGCATAGAGTGTGAAAACTGAGTTTCCTTGAGAGCTGCTTGGAAGCCTGATGGTGTGTGAAGTTAGTGAGCCAAATGGAGTTGTTCTCCCACAAGAACCACTCGGCTGATCCTTCTTCAATATGCCCTTCACCAACATGCAGTGTTTCCTTGATTGAATTAGCTCTCACACCAATATTTGCGTCTAGAGCCTTTGCATTGAGGGCTATCTGAAAACGGCTGTGGCGCTGAAGTTGCCTGTGAATGTGGAGTTGGTGGCATGTGAAACCCGCATGTGGAGCATTCGTTTGTGTGGGATGCTCTACCAGGTTCATTCCTAGATAATGCACTCAAAGGGCACTAAACATAGAGTGTGAAAACTGAGTTTCCTTGAGAGCTGCTTGGAAGCCTGATGGTGTGTGAAGTTAGTGAGCCAAATGGAGTTGTTCTCCCACAAGAACCACTCGGCTGATCCTTCTTCAAAATGCCCTTCACCAACATGCAGTGTTTCCTTGATTGAATTAGCTCTCACACCAATATTTGCGTCTAGAGCCTTTGCATTGAGGGCTATCTGAAAACGGCTGTGGCGCTGAAGTTGCCTGTGAATGTGGAGTTGGTGGCATGTGAAACCCGCATGTGGAGCATTCGTTTGTGTGGGATGCTGACCAAGCTTCATTTCAGTCCTAGGCACACAAAGAGCACTAAGCATAGAGTGTGAAAACTGAGTTTCCTTGAGAGCTGCTTGGAAGCCTGATGGTGTGTGAAGTTAGTGAGCCAAATGGAGTTGTTCTCCCACAAGAACCACTCGGCTGATCCTTCTTCAATATGCCCTTCACCAACATGCAGTGTTTCCTTGATTGAATTAGCTCTCACACCAATATTTGCGTCTAGAGCCTTTGCATTGAGGGCTATCTGAAAACGGCTGTGGCGCTGAAGTTGCCTGTGAATGTGGAGTTGGTGGCATGTGAAACCCGCATGTGGAGCATTCGTTTGTGTGGGATGCTCTACCAGGTTCATTCCTAGATAATGCACTCAAAGGGCACTAAGCATAGAGTGTGAAAACTGAGTTTCCTTGAGAGCTGCTTGGAAGCCTGATGGTGTGTGAAGTTAGTGAGCCAAATGGAGTTGTTCTCCCACAAGAACCACTCGGCTGATTCTTCTTCAATATGCCCTTCACCAACATGCAGTGTTTCCTTGATTGAATTAGCTCTCACACCAATATTTGCGTCTAGAGCCTTTGCATTGAGGGCTATCTGAAAACGGCTGTGGCGCTGAAGTTGACTGTGAATGTGGAGTTGGTGGCATGTGAAACCCGCATGTGGAGCATTCGTTTATGTGGGATGCTCTCCAAGCTTCATTTCATTCCTAGGCACTCAAAGGGCACTAAGCATAGAGTGTGAAAACTGAGTTTCCTTGAGAGCTGCTTGGAAGCCTGATGGTGTGTGAAGTTAGTGAGCCAAATGGAGTTGTTCTCCCACAAGAACCACTCGCCTGATCCTTCTTCAATATGCCCTTCACCAACATGCAGTGTTTCCTTGATTGAATTAGCTCTCACACCAATATTTGCGTCTAGAGCCTTTGCATTGAGGGCTATCTGAAATCGGCTGTGGCGCTGAAGTTGCCTGTGAATGTGGAGTTGGTGGCATGTGAAACCTGCATGTGGAGCATTCGTTTGTGTGGGATGCTCTACCAGGTTCATTCCTAGATAATGCACTCAAAGGGCAATAAGAATAGAGTGTGAAAACTGAGTTTCCTTGAGAGCTGCTTGGAAGCCTGATGGTGTGTGAAGTTAGTGAGCCAAATGGAGTTGTTCTCCCACAAGAACCACTCGGCTGATCCTTCTTCAATATGCCCTTCACCAACATGCAGTGTTTTCTTGATTGAATTAGCTCTCACACCAATATTTGCATCTAGAGCCTTTGCATTGAGGGCTATCTGAAAACGGCTGTGGCGCTGAAGTTGCCTGTGAATGTGGAGTTGGTGGCATGTGAAACCCGCATGTGGAGCATTCGTTTGTGTTGGATGATGACCAAGCTTCATTTCAGTCCTAGCCACACAAAGAGCACTAAGCATAGAGTGTGAAAACTGAGTTTCCTTGAGAGCTGCTTGGAAGCCTGATGGTGTGTGAAGTTAGTGAGCCAAATGGAGTTGTTCTCCCACAAGAACCACTCGGCTGATTCTTCTTCAATATGCCCTTCACCAACATGCAGTGTTTCCTTGATTGAATTAGCTCTCACACCAATATTTGCGTCTAGAGCCTTTGCATTGAGGGCTATCTGAAAACGGCTGTGGCGCTGAAGTTGCCTGTGAATGTGGAGTTGGTGGCATGTGAAACCCGCATGTGGAGCATTCGTTTGTGTGGGATGCTCTACCAGGTTCATTCCTAGATAATGCACTCAAAGGGCACTAAGCATAGAGTGTGAAAACTGAGTTTCCTTGAGAGCTGCTTGGAAGCCTGATGGTGTGTGAGGTTAGTGAGCCAAATGGAGTTGTTCTCCCACAAGAACCACTCGGCTGATCCTTCTTCAATATGCCCTTCACCAACATGCAGTGTTTCCTTGATTGAATTAGCTCTCACACCAATATTTGCGTCTAGAGCCTTTGCATTGAGGGCTATCTGAAAACGGCTGTGGCGCTGAAGTTGCCTGTGAATGTGGAGTTGGTGGCATGTGAAACCCGCATGTGGAGCATTCGTTTGTGTGGGATGCTCTACCAGGTTCATTCCTAGATAATGCACTCAAAGGGGACTAAACATAGAGTGTGAAAACTGAGTTTCCTTGAGAGCTGCTTGGAAGCCTGATGGTGTGTGAAGTTAGTGAGCCAAATGGAGTTGTTCTCCCACAAGAACCACTCGGCTGATCCTTCTTCAATATGCCCTTCACCAACATGCAGTGTTTCCTTGATTGAATTAGCTCTCACACCAATATTTGCGTCTAGAGCCTTTGCATTGAGGGCTATCTGAAAACGGCTGTGGCGCTGAAGTTGCCTGTGAATGTGGAGTTGGTGGCATGTGAAACCCGCATGTGGAGCATTCGTTTATGTGGCATGCTCTCCAAGCTTCATTTCATTCCTAGGCACTCAAAGGGCACTAAGCATAGAGTGTGAAAACTGAGTTTCCTTGAGAGCTGCTTGGAAGCCTGATGGTGTGTGAAGTTAGTGAGCCAAATGGAGTTGTTCTCCCACAAGAAGCACTCGGCTGATCCTTCTTCAATATGCCCCCCACCAACATGCAGTGTTTCCTTGATTGAATTAGCTCTCACACCAATATTTGCGTCTAGAGTCTTTGCATTGAGGGCTATCTGAAAACGGCTGTGGCGCTGAAGTTGCCTGTGAATGTGGAGTTGGTGGCATGTGAAACCCGCATGTGGAGCATTCGTTTATGTGGTATGCTCTCCAAGCTTCATTTCATTCCTAGGCACTCAAAGGGCACTAAGCATAGAGTGTGAAAACTGAGTTTCCTTGAGAGCTGCTTGGAAGCCTGATGGTGTGTGAAGTTAGTGAGCCAAATGGAGTTGTTCTCCCACAAGAACCACTCGGCTGATCCTTCTTCAATATGCCCTTCACCAACATGCAGTGTTTTCTTGATTGAATTAGCTCTCACACCAATATTTGCGTCTAGAGCCTTTGCATTGAGGGCTATCTGAAAATGGCTGTGGCGTTGAAGTTGCCTGTGAATGTGGAGTTGGTGGCATGTGAAACCCGCATGTGGAGCATTCGTTTGTGTGTAGGGCTCTACCAGGTTCATTTCAGTCCTAGCCATACAAAGGGCACAAAGCATAGAGTGTGAAAACTGAGTTTCCTTGAGAGCTGCTTGGAAGCCTGATGGTGTGTGAAGTTAGTGAGCCAAATGGAGTTGTTCTCCCACAAGAACCACTCGGCTGATCCTTCTTCAATATGCCCTTCACCAACATGCAGTGTTTCCTTGATTGAATTAGCTCTCACAACAATATTTGCGTCTAGAGCCTTTGCATTGAGGGCTATCTGAAAACGGCTGTGGCGCTGAAGTTGCCTGTGAATGTGGAGTTGGTGGCATGTGAAACCCGCATGTGGAGCATTCGTTTGTGTAGGATGCTCTACCAGGTTCATTCCTAGATAATGCACTCAAAGGGCACTAAACATAGAGTGTGAAAACTGAGTTTCCTTGAGAGCTGCTTGGAAGCCTGATGGTGTGTGAAGTTAGTGAGCCAAATGGAGTTGTTCTCCCACAAGAACCACTCGGCTGATCCTTCTTCAATATGCCCTTCACCAACATGCAGTGTTTCCTTGATTGAATTAGCTCTCACACCAATATTTGCGTCTAGAGCCTTTGCATTGAGGGCTATCTGAAAACGGCTGTGGCGCTGAAGTTGCCTGTGAATGTGGAGTTGGTGGCATGTGAAACCCGCATGTGGAGCATTCGTTTGTGTGGGATGCTGACCAAGCTTCATTTCAGTCCTAGGCACACAAAGAGCACTAAGCATAGAGTGTGAAAACTGAGTTTCCTTGAGAGCTGCTTGGAAGCCTGATGGTGTGTGAAGTTAGTGAGCCAAATGGAGTTGTTCTCCCACAAGAACCACTCGGCTGATCCTTCTTCAATATGCCCTTCACCAACATGCAGTGTTTCCTTGATTGAATTAGCTCTCACACCAATATTTGCGTCTAGAGCCTTTGCATTGAGGGCTATCTGAAAATGGCTGTGGCGCTGAAGTTGCCTGTGAATGTGGAGTTGGTGGCATGTGAAACCCGCATGTGGAGCATTCGTTTGTGTGGGATGCTCTACCAGGTTCATTTCAGTCCTAGCCATACAAAGGGCACTAAGCATAGAGTGTGAAAACTGAGTTTCCTTGAGATCTGCTTGGAAGCCTGATGGTGTGTGAAGTTAGTGAGCCAAATGGAGTTGTTCTCCCACAAGAACCACTCGGCTGATCCTTCTTCAATATGCCCTTCACCAACATGCAGTGTTTCCTTGATTGAATTAGCTCTCACACCAATATTTGCGTCTAGAGCCTTTGCTTTGAGGGCTATCTGAAAACGGCTGTGGCGCTGAAGTTGCCTGTGAATGTGGAGTTGGTGGCATGTGAAACCCGCATGTGGAGCATTCGTTTGTGTCGGATGCTCTACCAGGTTCATTTCAGTCCTAGCCATACAAAGGGCATTAAGCATAGAGTGTGAAAACTGAGTTTCCTTGAGATCTGCTTGGAAGCCTGATGGTGTGTGAAGTTAGTGAGCCAAATGGAGTTGTTCTCCCACAAGAACCACTCGGCTGATCCTTCTTCAATATGCCCTTCACCAACATGCAGTGTTTCCTTGATTGAATTAGCTCTCACACCAATATTTGCGTCTAGAGCCTTTGCATTGAGGGCTATCTGAAAACGGCTGTGGCGCTGAAGTTGCCTGTGAATGTGGAGTTGGTGTCATGTGAAACCCGCATGTGGAGCATTCGTTTATGTGGGATGCTGTCAAAGCTTCATTTCATTCCTAGGCACTCAAAGGGCACTAAGCATAGAGTGTGAAAACTGAGTTTCCTTGAGAGCTGCTTGGAAGCCTGATGGTGTGTGAAGTTAGTGAGCCAAATGGAGTTGTTCTCCCACAAGAACCACTCGGCTGATCCTTCTTCAATATGCCCTTCACCAACATGCAGTGTTTCCTTGATTGAATTAGCTCTCACACCAATATTTGCGTCTAGAGCCTTTGCATTGAGGGCTATCTGAAAACGGCTGTGGCGCTGAAGTTGCCTGTGAATGTGGAGTTGGTGGCATGTGAAACCCGCATGTGGAGCATTCGTTTGTGTGGGATGCTGACCAAGCTTCATTTCAGTCCTAGGCACACAAAGAGCACTAAGCATAGAGTGTGAAAACTGAGTTTCCTTGAGAGCTGCTTGGAAGCCTGATGGTGTGTGAAGTTAGTGAGCCAAATGGAGTTGTTCTCCCACAAGAACCACTCGGCTGATCCTTCTTCAATATGCCCTTCACCAACATGCAGTGTTTTCTTGATTGAATTAGCTCTCACACCAATATTTGCGTCTAGAGCCTTTGCATTGAGGGCTATCTGAAAATGGCTGTGGCGCTGAAGTTGCCTGTGAATGTGGAGTTGGTGGCATGTGAAACCCGCATGTGGAGCATTCGTTTGTGTGGGATGCTCTACCAGGTTCATTCCTAGATAATGCACTCAAAGGGCACTAAGCATAGAGTGTGAAAACTGAGTTTCCTTGAGAGCTGCTTGGAAGCCTGATGGTGTGTGAAGTTAGTGAGCCAAATGGAGTTGTTCTCCCACAAGAACCACTCGGCTGATCCTTCTTCAATATGCCCTTCACCAACATGCAGTGTTTCCTTGATTGAATTAGCTCTCACACCAATATTTGCGTCTAGAGCCTTTGCATTGAGGGCTATCTGAAAACGGCTGTGGCGCTGAAGTTGCCTGTGAATGTGGAGTTGGTGGCATGTGAAACCCGCATGTGGAGCATTCGTTTGTGTCAGATGCTCTACCAGGTTCATTTCAGTCCTAGCCATACAAAGGGCACTAAGCATAGAGTGTGAAAACTGAGTTTCCTTGAGATCTGCTTGGAAGCCTGATGGTGTGTGAAGTTAGTGAGCCAAATGGAGTTGTTCTCCCACAAGAACCACTCGGCTGATTCTTCTTCAATATGCCCTTCACCAACATGCAGTGTTTCCTTGATTGAATTAGCTCTCACACCAATATTTGCGTCTAGAGCCTTTGCATTGAGGGCTATCTGAAAACGGCTGTGGCGCTGAAGTTGCCTGTGAATGTGGAGTTGGTGGCATGTGAAACCCGCATGTGGAGCATTCATACGTGTTGGATGCTCTACCAGGTTCATTCCTAGATAATGCACTCAAAGGGCACTAAGCATAGAGTGTGAAAACTGAGTTTCCTTGAGAGCTGCTTGGAAGCCTGATGGTGTGTGAAGTTAGTGAGCCAAATGGAGTTGTTCTCCCACAAGAACCACTCGGCTGATCCTTCTTCAATATGCCCCTCACCAACATGCAGTGTTTCCTTGATTGAATTAGCTCTCACACCAATATTTGCGTCTAGACCCTTTGCATTGAGGGCTATCTGAAAACGGCTGTGGCGCTGAAGTTGCCTGTGAATGTGGAGTTGGTGGCATGTGAAACCCGCATGTGGAGCATTCGTTTATGTGGGATGCTCTCCAAGCTTCATTTCATTCCTAGGCACTCAAAGGGCACTAAGCATAGAGTGTGAAAACTGAGTTTCCTTGAGAGCTGCTTGGAAGCCTGATGGTGTGTGAAGTTAGTGAGCCAAATGGAGTTGTTCTCCCACAAGAACCACTCGGCTGATCCTTCTTCAATATGCCCTTCACCAACATGCAGTGTTTTCTTGATTGAATTAGCTCTCACACCAATATTTGCGTCTAGAGCCTTGGCATTGAGGGCTATCTGAAAACGGCTGTGGCGCTGAAGTTGCCTGTGAATGTGGAGTTGGTGGCATGTGAAACCCGCATGTGGAGCATTCGTTTGTGTGGGATGCTCTACCAGGTTCATTCCTAGATAATGCACTCAAAGGGCACTAAGCATAAAGTGTGAAAACTGAGTTTCCTTGAGAGCTGCTTGGAAGCCTGATGGTGTGTGAAGTTAGTGAGCCAAATGGAGTTGTTCTCCCACAAGAACCACTCGGCTGATCCTTCTTCAATATGCCCTTCACCAACATGCAGTGTTTCCTTGATTGAATTAGCTCTCACACCAATATTTGCGTCTAGAGCCTTTGCATTGAGGGCTATCTGAAAACGGCTGTGGCGCTGAAGTTGCCTGTGAATGTGGAGTTGGTGGCATGTGAAACCCGCATGTGGAGCATTCGTTTGTGTGGGATGCTCTACCAGGTTCATTTCAGTCCTAGCCATACAAAGGGCACTAAGCATAGAGTGTGAAAACTGAGTTTCCTTGAGAGCTGCTTGGAAGCCTGATGGTGTGTGAAGTTAGTGAGCCAAATGGAGTTGTTCTCCCCCAAGAACCACTAGGCTGATCCTTCTTCAATATGCCCTTCACCAACATGCAGTGTTTCCTTGATTGAATTAGCTCTCACACCAATATTTGCGTCAAGAGCCTTGGCATTGAGGGCTATCTGAAAACGGCTGTGGCGCTGAAGTTGCCTGTCAATGTGGAGTTGGTGGCATGTGAAACCCGCATGTGGAGCATTCGTTTATGTGGGATGCTCTCCAAGTTTCATTTCAGTCCTAGGCACTCAAAGGGCACTAAGCATAGAGTGTGAAAACTGAGTTTCCTTGAGACCTGCTTGGAAGCCTGATGGTGTGTGAAGTTAGTGAGCCAAATGGAGTTGTTCTCCCACAAGAACCACTCGGCTGATCCTTCTTCAATATGCCCTTCACCAACATGCAGTGTTTCCTTGATTGAATTAGCTCTCACACCAATATTTGCGTCTAGAGCCTTTGCATTGAGGGCTATCTGAAAACGGCTGTGGCGCTGAAGTTGCCTGTGAATGTGGAGTTGGTGGCATGTGAAACCCGCATGTGGAGCATTCGTTTGTGTGGGATGCTCTACCAGGTTCATTCCTAGATAATGCACTCAAAGGGCATTAAGCATAGAGTGTGAAAACTGAGTTTCCTTGAGAGCTGCTTGGAAGCCTGATGGTGTGTGAAGTTAGTGAGCCAAATGGAGTTGCTCTCCCACAAGAACCACTCGGCTGATCCTTCTTCAATATGCCCTTCACCAACATGCAGTGTTTCCTTGATTGAATTAGCTCTCACACCAATATTTGCGTCTAGAGCCTTGGCATTGAGGGCTATCTGAAAACGGCTGTGGCGCTGAAGTTGCCTGTCAATGTGGAGTTGGTGGCATGTGAAACCCGCATGTGGAGCATTCGTTTGTGTGGGATGCTCTACCAGGTTCATTCCTAGATAATGCACTCAAAGGGCAATAAGAATAGAGTGTGAAAACTGAGTTTCCTTGAGAGCTGCTTGGAAGCCTGATGGTGTGTGAAGTTAGTGAGCCAAATGGAGTTGTTCTCCCACAAGAACCACTCGGCAGATCCTTCTTCAATATGCCCTTCACCAACATGCAGTGTTTCCTTGATTGAATTAGCTCTCACACCAATATTTGCGTCTAGAGCCTTTGCATTGAGGGCTATCTGAAAACGGCTGTGGCGCTGAAGTTGCCTGTGAATGTGGAGTTGGTGGCATGTGAAACCCGCATGTGGAGCATTCGTAGGTGTGGGATGCTGACCAAGCTTCATTTCAGTCCTAGGCACACAAAG
Source organism: Ochotona princeps (assembly GCF_030435755.1). Taxonomy (NCBI): domain Eukaryota; kingdom Metazoa; phylum Chordata; class Mammalia; order Lagomorpha; family Ochotonidae; genus Ochotona; species Ochotona princeps. The sequence goes on along the minus strand of NW_026700729.1, from coordinate 10,018 downwards.
ATCACTAAGCATAGAGTGTGAAAACTGAGTTTCCTTGAGAGCTGCTTGGAAGCCTGATGGTGTGTGAGGTTAGTGAGCCAAATGGAGTTGTTCTCCCACAAGAACCACTCGGCTGATTCTTCTTCAATATGCCCTTCACCAACATGCAGTGTTTCCTTGATTGAATTAGCTCTCACACCAATATTTGCGTCTAGAGCCTTGGCATTGAGGGCTATCTGAAAACGGCTGTGGCGCTGAAGTTGCCTGTGAATGTGGAGTCGGTGGCATGTGAAACCCGCATGTGGAGCATTCGTTTGTGTGGGATGCTCTACCAGGTTCATTCCTAGATAATGCACTCAAAGGGCACTAAGCATAGAGTGTGAAAACTGAGTTTCCTTGATAGCTGCTTGGAAGCCTGATGGTGTGTGAAGTTAGTGAGCCAAATGGAGTTGTTCTCCCACAAGAACCACTCGGCTGATCCTTCTTCAATATGCCCTTCACCAACATGCAGTGTTTCCTTGATTGAATTAGCTCTCACACCAATATTTGCGTCTAGAGCCTTGGCATTGAGGGCTATCTGAAAACGGCTGTGGCGCTGAAGTTGCCTGTGAATGTGGAGTTGGTGGCATGTGAAACCCGCATGTGGAGCATTCGTTTGTGTGGGATGCTCTACCAGGTTCATTCCTAGATAATGCACTCAAAGGGCATTAAGCATAGAGTGTGAAAACTGAGTTTCCTTGAGAGCTGCTTGGAAGCCTGATGGTGTGTGAAGTTAGTGAGCCAAATGGAGTTGTTCTCCCACAAGAACCACTCGGCTGATCCTTCTTCAATATGCCCTTCACCAACATGCAGTGTTTCCTTGATTGAATTAGCTCTCACACCAATATTTGCGTCTAGAGCCTTGGCATTGAGGGCTATCTGAAAACGGCTGTGGCGCTGAAGTTGCCTGTGAATGTGGAGTTGGTGGCATGTGAAACCCGCATGTGGAGCATTCGTTTGTGTGGGATGCTCTACCAGGTTCATTCCTAGATAATTCACTCAAAGGGCAATAAGAATAGAGTGTGAAAACTGAGTTTCCTTGAGAGCTGCTTGGAAGCCTGATGGTGTGAAGTTAGTGAGCCACATGGAGTTGTTCTCCCACAAGAACCACTCGGCTGATCCTTCTTCAATATGCCCTTCACCAACATGCAGTGTTTCCTTGATTGAATTAGCTCTCACACCAATATTTGCGTCTAGAGCCTTTGCATTGAGGGCTATCTGAAAACGGCTGTGGCGCTGAAGTTGCCTGTGAATGTGGAGTTGGTGGCATGTGAAACTCGCATGTGGAGCATTCGTTTGTGTGGGATGCTGACCAAGCTTCATTTCAGTCCTAGGCACACAAAGAGCACTAAGCATAGAGTGTGAAAACTGAGTTTCCTTGAGAGCGGCTTGGAAGCCTGATGGTGTGTGAGGTTAGTGAGCCAAATGGAGTTGTTCTCCCACAAGAACCACTCGGCTGATTCTTCTTCAATATGCCCTTCACCAACATGCAGTGTTTTCTTGATTGAATTAGCTCTCACACCAATATTTGCGTCTAGAGCCTTTGCATTGAGGGCTATCTGAAAACGGCTGTGGCGCTGAAGTTGCCTGTGAATGTGGAGTTGGTGGCATGTGAAACCCGCATGTGGAGCATTCGTTTATGTGGGATGCTCTCCAAGCTTCATTTCATTCCTAGGCACTCAAAGGGCACTAAGCATAGAGTGTGAAAACTGAGTTTCCTTGAGAGCTGCTTGGAAGCCTGATGGTGTGTGAAGTTAGTGAGCCAAATGGAGTTGTTCTCCCACAAGAACCACTCGGCTGATCCTTCTTCAATATGCCCTTCACCAACATGCAGTGTTTTCTTGATTGAATTAGCTCTCACACCAATATTTGCGTCTAGAGCCTTTGCATTGAGGGCTATCTGAAAATGGCTGTGGCACTGAAGTTGCCTGTGAATGTGGAGTTGGTGGCATGTGAAACCCGCATGTGGAGCATTCGTTTGTGTGGGATGCTCTACCAGGTTCATTTCAGTCCTAGCCATACAAAGGGCACTAAGGATAGAGTGTGAAAACTGAGTTTCCTTGAGATCTGCTTGGAAGCCTGATGGTGTGTGAAGTTAGTGAGCCAAATGGAGTTGTTCTCCACAAGAACCACTCGGCTGATCCTTCTTCAATATGCCCTTCACCAACATGCAGTGTTTCCTTGATTGAATTAGCTCTCACACCAATATTTGCATCTAAAGCCTTTGCATTGAGGGCTATCTGAAAACGGCTGTGGCGCTGAAGTTGCCTGTGAATGTGGAGTTGGTGGCATGTGAAACCCGCATGTGGAGCATTCGTTTGTGTGGGATGCTGACCAAGCTTCATTTCATTCCTAGGCACACAAAGAGCACTAAGCATAGAGTGTGAAAACTGAGTTTCCTTGAGAGCTGCTTGGAAGCCTGATGGTGTGTGAGGTTAGTGAGCCAAATGGAGTTGTTCTCCCACAAGAACCACTCGGCTGATTCTTTTTCAATATGCCCTTCACCAACATGCAGTGTTTCCTTGATTGAATTAGCTCTCACACCAATATTTGCGTCTAGGGCCTTGGCATTGAGGGCTATCTGAAAACGGCTGTGGCGCTGAAGTTGCCTGTGAATGTGGAGTCGGTGGCATGTGAAACCCGCATGTGGAGCATTCGTTTGTGTGGGATGCTCTACCAGGTTCATTCCTAGATAATGCACTCAAAGGGCACTAAGCATAGAGTGTGAAAACTGAGTTTCCTTGAGAGCTGCTTGGAAGCCTGATGGTGTGTGAAGTTAGTGAGCCAAATGGAGTTGTTCTCCCACAAGAACCACTCGGCTGATCCTTCTTCAATATGCCCTTCACCAACATGCAGTGTTTCCTTGATTGAATTAGCTCTCACACCAATATTTGCGTCTAGAGCCTTTGCATTGAGGGCTATCTGAAAACGGCTGTGGCGCTGAAGTTGCCTGTGAATGTGGAGTTGGTGGCATGTGAAACCCGCATGTGGAGCATTCGTTTGTGTGGGATGCTCTACCAGGTTCATTCCTAGATAATGCACTCAAAGGGCATTAAGCATAGAGTGTGAAAACTGAGTTTCCTTGAGAGCTGCTTGGAAGCCTGATGGTGTGTGAAGTTAGTGAGCCAAATGGAGTTGTTCTCCCACAAGAACCACTCGGCTGATCCTTCTTCAATATGCCCTTCACCAACATGCAGTGTTTCCTTGATTGAATTAGCTCTCACACCAATATTTGCGTCTAGAGCCTTTGCATTGAGGGCTATCTGAAAACGGCTGTGGCGCTGAAGTTGCCTGTGAATGTGGAGTTGGTGGCATGTGAAACCCGCATGTGGAGCATTCGTTTGTGTGGGATGCTCTCCAAGATTCATTTCAGTCCTAGGCACACAAAGATCACTAAGCATAGAGTGTGAAAACTGAGTTTCCTTGAGAGCTGCTTGGAAGCCTGATGGTGTGTGAAGTTAGTGAGCCAAATGGAGTTGTTCTCCCACAAGAACCACTCGGCTGATCCTTCTTCAATATGCCCTTCACCAACATACAGTGTTTCCTTGATTGAATTAGCTCTCACACCAATATTTGCGTCTAGAGCCTTTGCATTGAGGGCTATCTGAAAACGGCTGTGGCGCTGAAGTTGCCTGGAATGTGGAGTCGGTGGCATTTGAAACCCGCATGTGGAGCATTCGTTTATGTGGGATGCTCTCCAAGATTCATTTCAGTAATAGCCATACAAAGGGCACTAAGCATAGAGTGTGAAAACTGAGTTTCCTTGAGAGCTGCTTGGAAGCCTGATGGTGTGTGAAGTTAGTGAGCCAAATGGAGTTGTTCTCAGCACAAGAACCACTCGGCTGATCCTTCTTCAATATGCCCTTCACCAACATGCAGTGTTTTCCTTGATTGAATTAGCTCTCACACCAATATTTGCGTCTAGAGCCTTTGCATTGAGGGCTATCTGAAAACGGCTGTGGCGCTGAAGTTGCCTGTGAATGTGGAGTTGGTGGCATGTGAAACCCGCATGTGGAGCATTCGTTTGTGTCAGATGCTCTACCAGGTTCATTTCAGTCCTAGCCATACAAAGGGCACTAAGCATAGAGTGTGAAAACTGAGTTTCCTTGAGATCTGCTTGGAAGCCTGATGGTGTGTGAAGTTAGTGAGCCAAATGGAGTTGTTCTCCCACAAGAACCACTCGGCTGATTCTTCTTCAATATGCCCTTCACCAACATGCAGTGTTTCCTTGATTGAATTAGCTCTCACACCAATATTTGCGTCTAGAGCCTTTGCATTGAGGGCTATCTGAAAACGGCTGTGGCGCTGAAGTTGCCTGTGAATGTGAGTTGGTGGCATGTGAAACCCCGCATGTGGAGCATTCATACGTGTTGGATGCTCTACCAGGTTCATTCCTAGATAATGCACTCAAAGGGCACTAAGCATAGAGTGTGAAAACTGAGTTTCCTTGAGAGCTGCTTGGAAGCCTGATGGTGTGTGAAGTTAGTGAGCCAAATGGAGTTGTTCTCCCACAAGAACCACTCGGCTGATCCTTCTTCAATATGCCCCTCACCAACATGCAGTGTTTCCTTGATTGAATTAGCTCTCACACCAATATTTGCGTCTAGACCCTTTGCATTGAGGGCTATCTGAAAACGGCTGTGGCGCTGAAGTTGCCTGTGAATGTGGAGTTGGTGGCATGTGAAACCCGCATGTGGAGCATTCGTTTATGTGGGATGCTCTCCAAGCTTCATTTCATTCCTAGGCACTCAAAGGGCACTAAGCATAGAGTGTGAAAACTGAGTTTCCTTGAGAGCTGCTTGGAAGCCTGATGGTGTGTGAAGTTAGTGAGCCAAATGGAGTTGTTCTCCCACAAGAACCACTCGGCTGATCCTTCTTCAATATGCCCTTCACCAACATGCAGTGTTTTCTTGATTGAATTAGCTCTCACACCAATATTTGCGTCTAGAGCCTTGGCATTGAGGGCTATCTGAAAACGGCTGTGGCGCTGAAGTTGCCTGTGAATGTGGAGTTGGTGGCATGTGAAACCCGCATGTGGAGCATTCATACGTGTTGGATGCTCTACCAGGTTCATTCCTAGATAATGCACTCAAAGGGCACTAAGCATAGAGTGTGAAAACTGAGTTTCCTTGAGAGCTGCTTGGAAGCCTGATGGTGTGTGAAGTTAGTGAGCAAATGGAGTTGTTCTCCACAAGAACCACTCGGCTGATCCTTCTTCAATATGCCCCTCACCAACATGCAGTGTTTTCCTTGATTGAATAGCTCTCACACCAATATTTGCGTCTAGACCCTTTGCATTGAGGGCTATCTGAAAACGGCTGTGGCGCTGAGTTGCCTGTGAATGTGGAGTTGGTGGCATGTGAAACCCGCATGTGGAGCATTCGTTTATGTGGATGCTCTCCAAGCTTCATTTCATTCCTAGGCACTCAAAGGGCACTAAGCATAGAGTGTGAAAAACTGAGTTTCCTTGAAGAGCTGCTTGGAAGCCTGATGGTGTGTGAAGTTAGTGAGCCAAATGGAGTTGTTCTCCCACAAGAACCACTCGGCTGATCCTTCTTCAATATGCCCTTCACCAACATGCAGTGTTTTTCTTGATTGAATAGCTCTCACACCAATATTTGCGTCTAGAGCCTTGGCATTGAGGGCTATCTGAAAACGGCTGTGGCGCTGAAGTTGCCTGTGATGTGGAGTTGGTGGCATGTGAAACCCGCATGTGGAGCATTCGTTTGTGTGGGATGCTCTACCAGGTTCATTCCTAGATAATGCACTCAAAGGGCACTAAGCATAAAGTGTGAAAACTGAGTTTCCTTGAGAGCTGCTTGGAAGCCTGATGGTGTGTGAAGTTAGTGAGCCAAATGGAGTTGTTCTCCCACAAGAACCACTCGGCTGATCCTTCCTCAATATGCCCTTCACCAACATGCAGTGTTTCCTTGATTGAATAGCTCTCACACCAATATTTTGCGTCTAGAGCCTTTGCATTGAGGGCTATCTGAAAACGGCTGTGGCGCTGAAGTTGCCTGTGAATGTGGAGTTGGTGGCATGTGAAACCCGCATGTGGAGCATTCCGTTTGTGTGGGATGCTCTACCAGGTTCATTTCAGTCCTAGCCATACAAAGGGCACTAAGCATAGAGTGTGAAAACTGAGTTTCCTTGAGAGCTGCTTGGAAGCCTGATGGTGTGTGAAGTTAGTGAGCCAAATGGAGTTGTTCTCCCCCAAGAACCACTAGGCTGATCCTTCTTCAATATGCCCTTCACCAACATGCAGTGTTTCCTTGATTGAATTAGCTCTCACCACCAATATTTGCGTCAAGAGCCTTGGCATTGAGGGCTATCTGAAAACGGCTGTGGCGCTGAAGTTGCCTGTCAATGTGGAGTTGGTGGCATGTGAAACCCGCATGATGGAGCATTCGTTTATGTGGGATGCTCTCCAAGTTTCATTTCAGTCCTAGGCACTCAAAGGGCACTAAGCATAGAGTGTGAAAACTGAGTTTCCTTGAGACCTGCTTGGAAGCCTGATGGTGTGTGAAGTTAGTGAGCCAAATGGAGTTGTTCTCCCACAAGAACCACTCGGCTGATCCTTCTTCAATATGCCCTTCACCAACATGCAGTGTTTCCTTGATTGAATTAGCTCTCACACCAATATTTGCGTCTAGAGCCTTTGCATTGAGGGCTATCTGAAAACGGCTGTGGCGCTGAAGTTGCCTGTGAATGTGGAGTTGGTGGCATGTGAAACCCGCATGTGGAGCATTCGTTTGTGTGGATGCTCTACCAGGTTCATTCCTAGATAATGCACTCAAAGGGCATTAAGCATAGAGTGTGAAAACTGAGTTTCCTTGAGAGCTGCTTGGAAGCCTGATGGTGTGTGAAGTTAGTGAGCCAAATGGAGTTGCTCTCCCACAAGAACCACTCGGCTGATCCTTCTTCAATATGCCCTTCACCAACATGCAGTGTTTCCTTGATTGAATTAGCTCTCACACCATATTTGCGTCTAGAGCCTTGCATTGAGGGCTATCTGAAAACGGCTGTGGCGCTGAAGTTGCCTGTCAATGTGGAGTTGGTGCATGTGAAACCCGCATGTGGAGCATTCGTTTGTGTGGGATGCTCTACCAGGTTCATTCCTAGATAATGCACTCAAAGGGCAATAAGAATAGAGTGTGAAAACTGAGTTTCCTTGAGAGCTGCTTGGAAGCCTGATGGTGTGTGAAGTTAGTGAGCCAAATGGAGTTGTTCTCCCACAAGAACCACTCGGCAGATCCTTCTTCAATATGCCCTTCACCAACATGCAGTGTTTCCTTGATTGAATTAGCTCTCACACCAATATTTGCGTCTAGAGCCTTTGCATTGAGGGCTATCTGAAACGGCTGTGGCGCTGAGTTGCCTGTGCAATGTGGAGTTGGTGGCATGTGAAACCGCATGGGAGCATTCGTTTGTGTGGATGCTGACCAAGCTTCATTTCAGTCCTAGGCACACAAAGATCACTAAGCATAGAGTGTGAAAACTGAGTTCCTTGAGAGCTGCTTGGAAGCCTGATGGTGTGTGAGGTTAGTGAGCCAAATGGAGTTGTTCTCCCACAAGAACCACTCGGCTGATTCTTCTTCAATATGCCCATTCACCAACATGCAGTGTTTCCTTGATTGAATTAGCTCTCACACCAATATTTGCGTCTAGAGCTTGCATTGAGGGCTATCTGAAAACGGCTGTGGCGCTGAAGTTGCCTGTGAATGTGGAGTCGGGTGCATGTGAAACCCGCATGTGGGAGCATTCGTTTGTGTGGGATGCTCTACCAGGTCATTCCTAGATAATGCACTCAAAGGGCACTAAAGCATAGAGTGTGAAAACTGAGTTTCCTTGATAGCTGCTTGGAAGCCTGATGGTGTGTGAAGTTAGTGAGCCAAATGGAGTTGTTCTCCCACAAGAACCACTCGGCTGATCCTTCTTCAATATGCCCTTCACCAACATGCAGTGGTTTCCTTGATTGAATTAGCTCTCCACCAATATTTGCGTCTAGAGCCTTGGCATTGAGGGCTATCTGAAAACGGCTGTGGCGCTGAAGTTTGCCTTGTGAATGTGAGTTGGTGGCATGTGAAACCCGCATGTGGAGCATTCGTTTGTGTGGGATGCTCTACCAGGTTCATTCCTAGATAATGCACTCAAGGGCATTAAGCATAGAGTGTGAAAACTGAGTTTCCTTGAGAGCTGCTTGGAAGCCTGATGGTGTGTGAAGTTAGTGAGCCAAATGGAGTTGTTCTCCCACAAGAACCACTCGGCTGATCCTTCTTCAATATGCCCTTCACCAACATGCAGTGTTTCCTTGATTGAATTAGCTGCTCACACCAATATTTGCGTCTAGAGCCTTGGCATTGAGGGCTATCTGAAAAACGGCTGTGGCGCTGAAGTTGCCTGTGAATGTGGAGTGGTGGCATGTGAAACCCGCATGTGGAGCATTCGTTTGTGTGGGATGCTCTACCAGGTTCATTCCTAGATAATTCACTCAAAGGGCAATAAGAATAGAGTGTGAAAACTGAGTTTCCTTGAGAGCTGCTTGGAAGCCTGATGGTGTGAAGTTAGTGAGCCACATGGAGTTGTTCTCCCACAAGAACCACTCGGCTGATCCTTCTTCAATATGCCCTTCACCAACATGCAGTGTTTCCTTGATTGAATTAGCTCTCACACCAATATTTGCGTCTAGAGCCTTTGCATTGAGAGGCCTATCTGAAAACGGCTGTGGCGCTGAAGTTGCCCTGTGAATGTGGAGTTGGTGGCATGTGAAACTCGCATGTGGAGCATTCGTTTGTGTGGGATGCTGACCAAGCTTCATTTCAGTCCTAGGCACACAAAGAGCACTAAGCATAGAGTGTGAAAACTGAGTTTCCTTGAGAGCGGCTTGGAAGCCTGATGTGTGTGAGGTTAGTGAGCCAAATGGAGTTGTTCTCCCACAAGAACCACTCGGCTGATTCTTCTTCAATATGCCCTTCACCAACATGCAGTGTTTTCTTGATTGAATTAGCTCTCACACCAATATTTGCGTCTAGAGCCTTTGCATTGAGGGCTATCTGAAAACGGCTGTGGCGCTGAAGTTGCTGTGAATGTGGAGTTGGTGGCATGTGAAACCGCATGTGGAGCATTCGTTTATGTGGGATGCTCTCCAAGCTTCATTTCATTCCTAGGCACTCAAAGGGCACTAAGCATAGAGTGTGAAAACTGAGTTTCCTTGAGAGCTGCTTGGAAGCCTGATGGTGTGTGAAGTTAGTGAGCCAAATGGAGTTGTTCTCCCACAAGAACCACTCGGCTGATCCTTCTTCAATATGCCCTTCACCAACATGCAGTGTTTTCTTGATTGAATTAGCTCTCACACCAATATTTGCGTCTAGAGCCTTTGCATTGAGGGCTATCTGAAAATGGCTGTGGCACTGAAGTTGCTGTGAATGTGGAGTGGTGGCATGTGAAACCCGCATGTGGAGCATTCGTTTGTGTGGATGCTCTACCAGGTTCATTTCAGTCCTAGCCATACAAAGGGCACTAAGGATAGAGTGTGAAAACTGAGTTTCCTTGAGATCTGCTTGGAAGCCTGATGGTGTGTGAAGTATGTGAGCCAAATGGAGTTGTTCTCCCACAAGAACCACTCGGCTGATCCTTCTTCAATATGCCCTTCACAACATGCAGTGTTTCCTTGATTGAATTAGCTCTCACACCAATATTTGCATCTAAAGCCTTGCATTGAGGGCTATCTGAAAACGGCTGTGGCGCTGAAGTTGCCTGTGAATGTGGAGTTGGTGGCATGTGAAACCGCATGTGGAGCATTCGTTTGTGTGGGATGCTGACCAAGCTTCATTTCATTCCTAGGCACACAAGAGCACTAAGCATAGAGTGTGAAAACTGAGTTTCCTTGAGAGCTGCTTGGAAGCCTGATGGTGTGTGAGGTTAGTGAGCCAATGGAGTTGTTCTCCACAAGAACCACTCGGCTGATTCTTTTTCAATATGCCCTTCACCAACATGCAGA